>NC_082731.1:7513283-7652368 GCF_030144855.1 Hypanus sabinus | reverse complement strand
GGTAACAGGCCCTGATGGCCCAATGAGCCCACGGTAAAAGGCCCTGATGGCCCAATGAGCCCACGGTAAAAGGCCCTGATGGCCCAATGAGCCCACGGTAACAGGCCCTGATGGCCCAACGAGCCCACGGTAACAGGCCCTGATGGCCCAATGAGCCCACAGTAACAGGCCCTACTGGCCCAATGAGCCCACGGTAAAAGGCCCTGATGGCCCAATGAGCCCACGGTAAAAGGCCCTGATGGCCCAATGAGCCCACGGTAACAGGCCCTGATGGCCCAACGAGCCCACGGTAACAGGCCCTGATGGCCCAATGAGCCCACAGTAACAGGCCCTACTGGCCCAATGAGCCCACGGTAAAAGGCCCTGATGGCCCAATGAGCCCACGGTAAAAGGCCCTGATGGCCCAATGAGCCCACGGTAACAGGCCCTGATGGCCCAACGAGCCCACGGTAACAGGCCCTGATGGCCCAATGAGCCCACAGTAACAGGCCCTACTGGCCCAATGAGCCCACAGTAACAGGCCCTACTGGCCCAATGACTCCACGGTAAAAGGCCCTGATGGCCCAATTAGCCCACGGTAAAAGGCCCTGATGGCCCAGTGAGCCCACGGTAAAAGGCCCTGATGGCCCAATGAGCCCACGGTAACAGGCCCTACTGGCCCAATGAGCCCACGGTAAAAGGCCCTGATGGCCCAATGAGCCCACGGTAACAGGCCCTGATGGCCCAATGAGCCCACGGTAACTGGCCCTGATGGCCCAATGAGCCCACAGTAACAGGCCCTACTGGCCCAATGAGCCCACGGTAAAAGGCCCTGATGGCCCAATGAGCCCACGGTAACAGGCCCTACTGGCCCAATGAGCCCACAGTAACAGGCCCTACTGGCCCAATGAGCCCACAGTAACAGGCCCTACTGGCCCAATGAGCCCACGGTAAAAGGCCCTGATGGCCCAATGAGCCCACAGTAACAAGCCCTACTGGCCCAATGAGCCCACAGTAACAGGCCCTACTGGCCCAATGAGCCCACAGTAACAGGCCCTACTGACCCAATGAGCCCACAGTAACAGGCCCTGATGGCCCAATGAGCCCACGGTAAAAGGCCCTGATGGCCCAATGAGCCCACGGTAACAGGCCCTACTGGCCCAATGAGCCCACAGTAACAGGCCCTACTGGCCCAATGACTCCACAGTAAAAGGCCCTGATGGCCCAGTGACCCCACACCACCTAATTACTCCCACTGACCTAGTAACCCCTACATCTTTGGAATGGGAGGAAACTGGAGCACTCAGAGGAAACCAAACAGTCACAGGGAGAATGAACACACTCCTCACTGAAAGCAGTGGAATCGAACTGATGCTGTAAGAACAGTTCACATTAATTGGGCATGTTGACCTTCATAAATCCAAGTATTGAGTACAGGAGTTGGGATGTTGGTGAGGGCTAACGCTGAGTACTGTGTGCAGTTCTGAATAAGATTGAGAGTACAGAGAAAGTATACAAGGATGTTGCCAGTACTTGAGAACCTGATTTATAGGGAAATTTCAAAGTGCAAAGAAAGTTTATCAAAGTACATATGTCACCATATACAACCCTGAGATTCATTTTCTTGCAGGCATACTCAATAAATCGAATTACCATAATAGAATCAATGAAAGTGCACACCCAACAAGATGGACAATCAGTGCACAAAAGACAACAAACTGGAAATACAGAAGAAAAATAAGAAATAATAAATAAATAATATCAAAATCATGAGATAAAGAGTCCTTAAAAGTGACTCCGCAGGTTGTGGGAACAGTTCAGTGAAGAGTTGAGGTAAGTTATTTCCTCTGGTTCAAAAGCCTAATGGTTAATCGGCAATAGTAAACTATTCAAGTCTATAGTTCTACGACCACAATACATAGCAGCAGAATTAGGCGGTACACTTTGGAAGGACAAACTCCAAGGCAGAGTACAAAGTAAATGGCAGGATACTTGGTAGTGTGGAGGAGAAGAGGGATCTGGGGGTACATGTCCACAGATCCCTGAAAGTTGCCTCACAGGTAGATAGGGTAGTTAAGAAAGCTTATGGAGTGTCAGCTTTCATAAGTCTAGGGATAGAGTTTAAGAGTCGCGATGTAATGATGCAGCTCTATAAAACTCTAGTTAGGCCACACTTGGGAGTATTGTGTCCAGTTCTGGTCGCCTCACTATAGGAAGGATGTGGAAGCACTGGAAAGGGTACAGAGGAGATTTACCAGGATGCTACCTGGTTCAGAGAGTATGGATTATGATCAGAGATTAAGGGAGCTGGGGCTTTACTCTTTGGAGAGGAGGAGGATGAGAGGAGACATGATAGAGGTATACAAGATATTAAGATATTAGACAGAGTGGACAGCCAGCGCCTCTTCCCCAGAGCACCACTGCTCAGTACAAGAGGACGTGGCTTTAAGTTAAGGGGAGGGAAGTTCAAGGGAGATATTAGAGGAAGGTTTTTCACTCAGAGAGTGGTTGGTGCATGGAATGCAGTGGTGGAGGCAGATACCCTAGTGAAGTTTAAGAGACTACTAGACAGGTGTATGGAGGAATTTAAGGTGGGGGGGTTATATGGGAGACAGGGTTTGAGGGTCCGCACAACATTGTGGGCTGAAGGGCCTGTAACAGCTATTCTATGTTCTATGTTCTAATTAGACCATTTGGCTCATTGAATCTGCTCCGCCATTCAATCATGGCTGATCCTTTCTCCCCCTCCTCAACTCTCCTCCAGACTTCTCCCTATATCCTTTGACGCCATGTCCAATCAAAAATCTATCAGGCTCTGCCATTGACCCGGCCTCCACAGCCACCTGTGGTAATAAATTCCACAAATTCATCACACTCTGGCTTAAGAAATTTCTCCACATCTCTGTTTTAAATGGACTCCCCTCTATCCTGAAGCTGAGGCCTTTTGTCCTAGACTCCCCACCATGGGAAACACCCTTTCCACATCTGCTTTGTCTGGGCCTTTCAACATTCAAAAGATTTGACTGAGATCCCCCCCCCCCCCATCCTTCTAAATTTCAGCAAGTACGGACCCAGAGCTAGCAAATGTTCCTTGTATGATAACCCTTTCATTCCCAGAGTTATCCTTGTGAACCTCCTCTGGACACTCAAACTGTTCTCAAGCTTAGGCCTCACCAGTGCCTTATAAAGCCTCAGCATCACATCCCTGCTTTTGTATTCTAGACCCCCTTGAAATGAATGCTAATGTAACTCCCTGGGTCGCCTCAGGCTCGCTCAGCTCGTTCTCGTCTAGGGGGAGCAGCCTTCGGCCCCGCCAAACTGGTAATCAGCTGGTGTGGATGCTGTGTGATGTCCCCGCCTCGCCCAAAACCAGACAGTACACCATATGCGATTAAATGAGTACAATTTATAAAGGTTACTATAACTAAGTGATTAATAACGATATAGTATATATGAAGAGAAAATTAAAGAAAAGGCACCAAACTTATCAAAGTCCAAACCACTTCGTGCACAACCGTTGGAGCTCAATTACTTAAGTCTTCTGGCCACCATTCGCTCCCCTCCGAACTCCTCGACTCGCAGCTCAGGACCCTCCGAACTCCTTGACTCTCCAAACAGCTCCGGACCCTCCGAGTGGTCAACCAAGCACATCTAGCATCATCCCCCCCCCCCCCTCCTCGGAGAATCTCCCGGCCTCGGACCCCCCTTTGGGGTCCGATCCTCGCCCAGCTTAGAGCATTGCGTCCTCTCTCTTGACCCCCTCGCGCCGATCTGCCCAAAAGCCCGTCAACAAAAGCTTACAGACTCAGAAGAAAGAACATTAATCCCCATTTGGTTTACAAAGGAATACCATTCTCGTTATCAGTAAATTAGCATTCCTGCTAGTTAACAAAAGGAAGCCCTTTCCCAACAGTAACAAAGAGAAAAAAAGAAACCCCCTTTACACTAACATTGCACTTGCCTTCCTCACCACAGATTCTACCTGTGTTCTGTACAAAGACTTTCACATCCCTTTGCATCTCAGATTTTTGGATTTTCTCCCCGTTTAGAAAACAGTCTGCACATTTTTTTCTACTATCAAAGTGCATGAATATGAATTCTCCAACACTGTATTTCATTTGACACTCTCTTGCCCATTCTCCTAATCTAAGTCCTTCTGCAGCCTACTTGGATCGTCAACACTACCTGCCCCTCCACCAATCTTCATATCATCCGCAAACTTGGCAACAAAGCCATCTATTCCATCATCTAAGTCATTGACATACGGCATAAAAAGAAACGTTCCCAACACAGACCCCTGCGGAAAACCACTAGCCACTGGCAGCTAACCAGGAAAGGATCCTTTATCCTCACTTGCTGCCTCCTACCAATCAGCCAACTTTCCTGTAATACCGTGGGCTCTTAACCTGGTAAGCAGCCTCATGTGTGGCACCTTGTCAAAAGACTTGTGAAAATCCAAATACTGTACACAATTCATGTGATCTTCTCAAAGAATTAACAGGAAATTAAGTTGATTCAAAAATACTTTGTTTAAAGGGAAATTACACAATGCAGGTTCCAATTCATTAGCTCTTCACTCAATACTGGAGTATCTGACAGCCAAGATGCATAATTGTTGAGTGTTGTCATCTGTGTGAACCTGACCTGGGCTCTGCACTGCTGGCATGCCTTCTTTGTAATTGCATCAAAACGCTGGGCCCAAAATAGATCATCAGAGATGTCGACATCCAAGTGCTTAAAACTACTCATCCTTTCCGCCACTAATCTCTCGAAGAGGACTGGGGGTGTTCCCTCAACTTCCCTTTGCTGAGGCCCATAACCAGCTGATCCATCTTGTTCCTGAACATGAGGGGGAGCTTCTTCACTCAGATTGTGATGGGAGCGTGGAGGTGGGTTCCACAGGTGCCCAAGTCAGTATTTACCACTATCCCCCCCCCCCCCCCACCCAGGTCAACGTCACTATACACAGATTCGGCCATTGTGTGTTTGTGAGATCTTACAGTGCACAGTGTGGCCGTCCCGGTTCCGATGTTAGACCAAAGATGTAGGAGCAGACTTTGGCCATTCAGCTCATTGAGTCCGCTCCACCATTTCATCATGGCTGATCCCAGATCCCACTCAACCCCAAACACCTGCCCTTTCGCCATATCCCTCGATTCCACAACCAATCGGGAATCATCAACTTCCGCTTTGAATATACCCACAGATGTGGCCTCGTCATTACTTCAAGAGCAGGTCATGATGGGCCCCCCAAGAGGGACGTTGAAAGTACTACAAGAATGCAAATGCAATCTCCTTCCAAGCTCTTCTTTCCTCTGACTACACACCTGGACTGCCCCCTCTGACGTCGGGCTGCCTTGTGAGGACCACATCAACTCCAACTCCTGAGACAACTTGTCCAGTTTAAACGTCGCCTCGTTGACTTTCTGCTGCTCTGACTGCAGAAGGTGACTCGTTTGCGAATCTGAGAGGGAGAAACGGAACACGAGTATATTAGTGAGCAACTCCAGGGAGAGTGGAACCTGGGACCACCGGCCCACAGTCCCGGAAACCCAGCTTTAATCCTCGCCTAGTGCTTGCTGTGTGCGTGGAGTTTGCCCGCTCTCCCTGTAAACATGTGGCTCACAGGACCTACAACCTGGGCCATTCTCGCTTCTCGCTACTAACATCAGGTAGGATGTACAGGAGCCTTATGCCCCAGACTGGCTGGCTCAGGACCATTACCCAACAACCGTCAGGCTCCTGAACCAATGTGGATAACTCTGGCCACCTCAACACTGAGCTGATTCCACAACCTACGGACTCACTTTCAACGACTCGACAACCCGTCTCAATATTATTTATTCACATTTTTTTAATCTATCATTTGCCCAATCTGCACATTGGATGTTTATCAGTTTTAGTGAAGTACAGATTTCACAAAGTCTATTGTATTTATTTGTTTGCATCTAAACATCTGCAAGAAAATGGATGAAGGTAGCATGAGGTGACATATATATCCTTTGATCATCCATTTATTTTGACTTTGCAGACTCTGCAAAGTCTCCTAGGAGCATTAAGTGGCCGCAGAAATTGGAAAGGAGGGTAAGTTTTTTAAAAAGTTACATGCATTTGACTCCGACTAACATTGTCTTTCGCCTCTCTTTTGGCCAGACGTGCAGTCCCTCTTAGGTGGAGAGATGCTGCCCCACCCACCCATGCTCAATGGCTCAAAGACACTGTGTCCTACTTAGACCTCGAAAAGATTCATTATTCACTTCTTAATTCAGACATTAAGTTCCAAAAGGTGTGGGAACCTTTTCTTGAATAATTCCTGTTTAGATTAAGGGTGCATCCCTCCATCTCTTGCATTTAAATCCCTTACTTCCAGCTTCTTATGGTTAAGATATATGGGGGTTTTTTTTGATGTGTAAGCATATTATAGATTATACGGTAGTAGGCAATATACCTTCTTTTTACAAATACAGCTCTGTGGGGATAAACTTCTGGTTAACTTTCTTATATATCGCATGGTTGGCTTGGAGTTGGGTAGTGGGAGGGTGGGGTGGTAACTAACTTTATACGATTCCTCTATGGGCGCTTTTCTTAATTGTTACGAATTGTACTTCTGATATGTTTGCTTTGCACTGTATAAACCTCTCTTTTTTACTGTTTTTTTGTTCTGTCGCATTGCAGAAACTCATAAAAAATTTAATTTTAAAAAAGTTACAGTATAAGATGGGTACAAATGGGTGAGGGTGGTGGGGAGATCACCAGTCAGTTTACAATTATATCCTACAATCCAAGCTCATCTCTTTCATATCTGTCATCCACATTCATACCTGATCTTAGGACAAAAAGACGCTCAGAGGAATTAATCACCAACTCATTTATTTTCAAAATCTGAGTTCCAGGACTCCTTAATCTTTCAATAATCAAAGGAATGTGAAGGCAGGCTGCCAAAAGCTAACCATTTTTGGTGTTGTATTTTCAAAGTAAATTATCAAAGTGTCGCCAAATACAACTTAGAGATTAATTTCTTGCAGATGTCGACAAGGAACAAAGAAAATAGAATAGACTCAATTAAAAACCACACACACGAAGCTCAGTAACAACCAAGTGCAAAAGAAGACAAACAGCCAACATCCAAAAAACAAGGTTCACACGAACAGGGAATCTGAGCCACACGCACAAAATGCTGGAGGAGCTCAGCAGGTCAGGCAGCGTCTACGGCAGACAGCACTGCCAGAGATGCTGAGCTCCTCCAACATTCTGTGTAGATAATGTGAGCCCATAGGTTGCGGAATCAGTCCAGAGCTGCTGAGAGTGAATGAATCCCAGCTGCAGCCATTTTTGAGGCCACTTCCTCCTCTCCGAGTTTGGAACAGTACTGTCTATGGGCAAGGGCCAACATTTTAAGTGGATGCATCCTACAGGACATCTATCTGACAACTCCCAGCTGTATATGGTGTACTACTGTTCAAGAAAGCAATTATTACACCCAGAGGCCTTTCAGCCTATCGAATCTACACTGGCTCCCACCAGATCAAACCTATAAGTCCCATTCCCATTATATCAGTAAGATGGAAAGAGCACAATTTCCAGGGATGTTGTCGGGACCTGAGGAGCTAGGTTATAGGAACGGTTGAACAGGTTAGGAGCGTAGGAGAATGAGGGGAGATTTGATAGAGGTATAAAAAAGAGTGAAGGCAGAGACTGGGTAACCCCAAGCGGGCTTTATCCACTGAGCTAGGGTGAGGCCACAGGCTAAGGGTGAAAGGGGAAATATTTAAGCGGAACCTCGAGCAGGAACTTCATCGTTCGGGGGTGGTGCGATTGTAGACAAGCTGCCGTAGTGCATCCGGGCTCAACTGCAACAAGTTAAGAGCAGTTTGGGTAAGTATATGGATGGGAGGGCCACAGCCCACGTGCAGATTGAGCACTTGAACACTTCAGCACAGACTAGATGGGCCAAAGGGACTGGTGCAGGGATGCTGTGTTCTCTGATTCTACGAGTTGTCTCCTTACTTCCCTGGTCCCAGTTCCTTCTCATGTTCTCATTATAGGAACACAAGGTACCAGGAGCAGGTAATCCCTGTCGATCCTGTGAAAGGATCATCTTCTCTTCCCCATCAGCCCCAATTACCCCGATCATTGAAAGATACCTATTTTCCCCTTAAACACCCCCCCCCCACCCCCGATGATCCATTCTCCACAACTTTGCAGGCCACAGAATTCCAGGGATTCTCTGCTCCCATGCACTGTAGTTTTAAACCACTGACCCTTCCTGTCCCTTGTAACTATGTCCCCACATTGGAGATTCTCCCAGCAGTGACAATGAAATATCTACTTTTATAAAATTCTGCAAGATGTCGATGGGGAAGACAGTCTGAACCTTTCCTCCAAGATAGAAACATCAAATACCAGATGATAGGCATTTCATGCACTTAAAGTGAGAAAGGCAAAGTTTAAAGATGCGTAGGTTAAATATTTTACACAGAGTGTTAGTGAAAGCAGGACTGATTAAGGTGTTCAGAGGCTGTCAGAATGTACAGGGAATGGAGGGGTATCAGTCACTTTCAGGCAGACAAGATTAGCTTAATTCATCATTACAGACCCCCCTACCCCAAACATGCCTTTTCCCATTGGAGCCCGAAGAGGAACACTCAGCACTTTAGGTGTTGGTTACCCATCGGAGGCATTTTATAGTGAACGAGCTGCTGCGCTGGGTTTGAAAGATCATCAGGACGGGAGCCCTCCTCGGCTGCAGTGGACGCCGCGTCACCGCGTCGCGCCTTTCCCTCACCCCCACCCCACCCCCCCGAAGCCTTGCAGCGCCGCCATCTCGGAGTTGATCGCATCTGCTGAGCCCGCCGGAGCTGGGGTTGGAGGCTACCTGGAGGCTACCCTCAACCTGGTTTAGCCCCTGTCGCACACCAACAGTTACTTGCAGCTGGGTGGTGCGGGGAACCGAAGCTGGACGAGCTGCCCCGGGAGCAGAGGCCCCCCTGCCCTGCCGCCAGAGGTGCTACCCCTCCCTGGACACCCCATACACACACTCACCGTCAGACATCTGAACGGACCCAGGAACACAACCTCACTATTTTTGCACTATACATGTTATTTGTTCTCTTTGTAATTTGTACCATACTTTCTGTATTGCACTGTACTGCTGCCACAAAAGAACAGATTTCACAACATACAGTACGTCAGAGATAATAAACCTGATTCTACTTCTTGTGCGCTGAAGACCCCGTTCCCGATCTGTACACCTCTACGTACCCAGTCGGGTCTCTTCAGCATCTGAAGAGTTCGACTAAAATCACCCCTTATTCTGCTAACCTCCAAAGAATACCGATCTAACTTCCTTATGCATTTGCAACAGGACCATCTCTTCGTCCAGCAATTACCCTGGGAGCTCAAAAAAATAGAGGGCTATGGGTAACCCTAGCCCTAAGGTAAGGACATGTATAGCACAGCTTTGTGGGCCGAAGGGCCTGTATTGTGCTGTAGGTTTTTTATGTTTCTATGAGTGGGAAACGTTTGCAAAGCCACGACGTCTTTTCGTTAAGAACTGTGCACAGTTTTCAAGGTACGCCTTCAAGAACTACCCTGTACACGTGAGACTGCGGTTTGAATGCTCTCCCCATGACCATCCCTCCGGCTGCTTCCGTTTCCCCCCACATCCCAAGGATGTAGGGTATGGGCTAGGGTCAGTAAATCCTGGGCCAGCAGCGTGGCAGTTGTTGTTTGGCTGCCTGAGCACAATCCTCGCTGATTAGAAGATATACTTCACTGTCTGTTTCGATGTGACACAGAAAGCTCAGCTTTATCTTCTTTAGTCTCCACCTCATGGCCAACGTGCCACTGGCACTTCTCACCAACACCAGTCTGCTCTGGCACTTCTCACTAACACCCGTCTGCTCTGGCACTTCTCACTAACACCAGTCTGCCCTGGCACTTCTCACTAACACCAGTCTGCTCTGGCACTTCTCACTAACACCAGTCTGCTCTGGCACTTCTCACTAACACCAGTCTGCTCTGGCACTTCTCACTAACACCAGTCTGCCCTGGCACTTCTCACTAACACCAGTCTGCTCTGGCACTTCTCACTAACACCAGTCTGCTCTGGCATTTCTCACTAACACCAGTCTGCTCTGGCACTTCTCACTAACACCAGTCTGCCCTGGCACTTCTCACCAACACCAGTCTGCTCTGGCACTTCTCACCAACACCAGTCTGCTCTGGCACTTCTCACTAACACCAGTCTGCTCTGGCACTTCTCACTAACACCAGTCTGCTCTGGCACTTCTCACTAACACCAGTCTGCTCTGGCACTTCTCACTAACACCAGTCTGCTCTGGCACTTCTCACTAACACCAGTCTGCTCTGGCACTTCTCACTAACACCAGTCTGCTCTGGCATTTCTCACTAACACCAGTCTGCTCTGGCACTTCTCACTAACACCAGTCTGCTCTGGCACTTCTAACACCAGTCTGCCCTGGCACTTCTCACTAACACCAGTCTGCTCTGGCACTTCTCACTAACACCAGTCTGCTCTGGCACTTCTCACCAACACCAGTCTGCCCTGGCACTTCTCACTAACACCAGTCTGCTCTGGCACTTCTCACTAACACCAGTCTGCTCTGGCATTTCTCACTAACACCAGTCTGCTCTGGCATTTCTCACTAACACCAGTCTGCTCTGGCACTTCTAACACCAGTCTGCTCTGGTACTTCTCACTAACACCAGTCTGCTCTGGCACTTCTCACTAACACCAGTCTGCTCTGGCATTTCTCACTAACACCAGTCTGCTCTGGCACTTCTCACTAACACCAGTCTGCTCTGGCATTTCTCACTAACACCAGTCTGCTCTGGCACTTCTCACTAACACCAGTCTGCTCTGGCATTTCTCACTAACACCAGTCTGCTCTGGCACTTCTAACACCAGTCTGCTCTGGCACTTCTCACTAACACCAGTCTGCTCTGGCACTTCTCACTAACACCAGTCTGCCCTTGCACTTCTCACTAACACCAGTCTGCCCTGGCATTTCTCACTAACACCAGTCTGCTCTGGCACTTCTCACTAACACCAGTCTGCTCTGGCACTTCTCACTAACACCAGTCTGCTCTGGCACTTCTCACTAACACCAGTCTGCTCTGGCACTTCTCACTAACACCAGTCTGCTCTGGCACTTCTCACTAACACCAGTCTGCTCTGGCACTTCTCACCAACACCAGTCTGCTCTGGCACTTCTAACACCAGTCTGCCCTGGCACTTCTCACTAACACCAGTCTGCTCTGGCATTTCTCACTAACACCAGTCTGCTCTGGCACTTCTAACACGTCTGCTCTGGCACTTCTCACTAACACCAGTCTGCTCTGGCACTTCTCACTAACACCAGTCTGCTCTGGCACTTCTCACTAACACCAGTCTGCTCTGGCACTTCTCACTAACACCAGTCTGCTCTGGCATTTCTCACTAACACCAGTCTGCTCTGGCACTTCTCACTAACACCAGTCTGCTCTGGCATTTCTCACTAACACCAGTCTGCTCTGGCACTTCTAACACCAGTCTGCTCTGGCACTTCTCACTAACACCAGTCTGCTCTGGCACTTCTCACTAACACCAGTCTGCCCTTGCACTTCTCACTAACACCAGTCTGCCCTGGCATTTCTCACTAACACCAGTCTGCTCTGGCACTTCTCACTAACACCAGTCTGCCCTTGCACTTCTCACTAACACCAGTCTGCTCTGGCATTTCTCACTAACACCAGTCTGCTCTGGCACTTCTCACTAACACCAGTCTGCCCTTGCACTTCTCACTAACACCAGTCTGCTCTGGCATTTCTCACTAACACCAGTCTGCTCTGGCACTTCTCACTAACACCAGTCTGCCCTTGCACTTCTCACTAACACCAGTCTGCTCTGGCATTTCTCACTAACACCAGTCTGCTCTGGCACTTCTAACACCAGTCTGCCCTGGCACTTCTCACTAACACCAGTCTGCTCTGGCATTTCTCACTAACACCAGTCTGCTCTGGCACTTCTAACACCAGTCTGCCCTGGCACTTCTCACTAACACCAGTCTGCTCTGGCATTTCTCACTAACACCAGTCTGCTCTGGCACTTCTCACTAACACCAGTCTGCTCTGGCACTTCTCACTAACACCAGTCTGCTCTGGCATTTCTCACTAACACCAGTCTGCTCTGGCACTTCTCACTAACACCAGTCTGCTCTGGCACTTCTCACTAACACCAGTCTGCTCTGGCACTTCTCACTAACACCAGTCTGCTCTGGCATTTCTCATTAACACCAGTCTGCTCTGGCACTTCTAACACCAGTCTGCTCTGGCACTTCTCACTAACACCAGTCTGCTCTGGCACTTCTCACTAACACCAGTCTGCTCTGGCACTTCTCACTAACACCAGTCTGCTAACTTTAAAAGGATCAGGAATCGAAGTTATTCACCATTTACGTTTGCACGGGTTAGGTGTGTTGGTCAGAGCATGAGATGCAACAAACAAAAAGCAATGTTTAATAACTATAAAGAATTAGATAAAAGAAATGGAACAAATTGTGTGTGAATACACGAGTGCCAGGTTAACAGCTTTAGAAACAATGGTTTAAAGTGTTTACAGTGCATTAATGGGCAGCGTCAGGTTGTGGGAATGTGGGAGTGTCTAACTAGAACGGTTATTCAGGTTGACTACCACAAGGAAGAAACTTTTAAAATGGAATGAAGTTTTTGTTTCAATGGCCCTTTCACGGTTTTTGGAAAAGACAGACTGCAGTGCCCACAATGATTTTTCCCACTCACTGCTCTGTGTCCGACTCTGATCCATAGTTCAGTCCCACCATAGCCTGACTTGTTTGCAGTCTCGCTCCATTCAGATAAGAATCTGTCTTTTGATTTCTCTCACCAATCTCACATGCCAACTTTCCACCCCCTCGAACACCCTACCTGCATCCTACTATCGTCACAACATCCGCTTTGTGCCTTGTCAGCTCACCAAGTTACATGCCAATGTCTGCGACCCTACACTCTGCCCTGTTAATACACAGCAACGCACACAAAAGCTGGAGGAACTCAGCAGCTCTGGCAGCTATGGAATGTGTTGGGCCAAGACCCTTCATTAGGACTGAGAAGGAAGAGGGAAGAGCCAGAAATAAAGACGAAGAGGTTGAGGAGGAAGACTATCTAGAAGGTGATAGGTGAAGACAGGTGCGTTGGAAAGCGCCGAAGAAGGAATCTGATAGGAGAGGAGAGTGGATCGTGGGAGAATGGGAAGAAGGAGGTGCACCAGGGGGAGGTGATTGGAAAGTGAGAAGAGGCAAGAGGCGAGAATGGGGAACAGAAGAGGAGGGAAGGTAGACGGGGGGGAAAATGTTTTGACCGGAAGGAGAAATCGATGTTCATGCCATCAGGTTGGAGGCTGCCCAGATGGAATACGAGGTGTGGCGGCTCCACCCTGTGGGAGGTCTCATCGTGGCAAATGAGGAGACTACGGGCCGCCATGTCAGAACGGGAACTGGGAGAGGTATTAAAATGGCCGTCCACCGGGAAATCCCACTTTTAGCAGATGGAGGGAGCAGGGGTGCTCGACAATGCAGCCCCCCCCAGTTTACTTTGGGACTCATCGATGCAGAGGAGGCTGGAGGGTGAGCACTGAATGGAACAGGTGAGCCCCAACAGACTCACAGGTCAGGTGTTGCCTCACTCAGCGGGACTGTTCGGCCATTTGACAGTATCGGATAGCAAAAGCATCACCACCCAGAGATTCTCTCGAAGTCATGGATGAGGGACAAAACATAATGCTAGCAATTTTGTGAAGTGTTACATAAACAAGAAACAAAGAGGGGCAAAGAAAAAAAAAACCATCTGTGGTTGCCTGGAGATAGCACAAATTCCGGTGAAAACAACTAAGCTACAGTAACCGAGAGGTCCGATACCAGCTCCTGAAGACAATGACGATTTCAGAAAGTCACAGGAGAAACTGTCACAGTATCAGTGGAAAACTCACTGAACAATTCCATAGATAGAGATTATCTTATCAAATTACGAGTAAGCACAGAAAAGCTGAAATACAAGAAAAGTAAGTACACGCCAGTCGAGCAGCGAATTCAGAGAAAAGAAATGCTGCTAATTACACATTGCCAATGACAGCAAAGGGAATCAAGGGATATGGGGACAAGGCAGGAACCGGGTATTGATAGTGAATGATCAGCCATGATCTCAGAATGGCGGTGCAGACTCGAGGGGCCGAATGGTCTACTTCTGCACCTATTGTCTATTGTCTAAATCTACCCCAAGGGCTAATTTACAGTGGCCAATTAATCTGGCAGCTCACCCTTGGGATGTGGGAGGATACCAGAAAACCCGGAGGAAACCCATGAACTTACAGGGAGAACGTAGCACCAGGGTAGGGACTGAACCTGGACTACCGGAGCAGCAAGATAGCAGCACGAACTGCTTTAAAATTTACAACTTAAAAGTCAGGGAATCCCACGGCACAGAAACAGGCCTTTCTGCCCATCATGTCCATGACAACCCCCCCCCCCCCCGCCCTCACCTTCTCTATTAAGGGGGCATCAACCCGAAACAAAAAGCAATGTTCTGTTAGCACCTGCTGAGTGTCTCCAGCATTTTCAGCTGCGGTGGGAGATTTTCATGCAACTTGGGGATGGACTTACCCAACACAGGCGAAAACACATAGCTCAAGGGCACAGAGCTCATTTCGAGCTGGTCGTCTGCCATCCTCCCACAGGGGTACAGTATGCTGTGAGGATACAGCTGCTCTAGTAGAATAGTGGTCCTGAAATTCAAACAAAAAATACACAAATTCACTGCAGGGCTCAGCGCACGTGGCCACATGACATCAGAGCAGGAGCAGGCCATTCAGCCCATCGAGTCTGCTACACCATTCCATCATGGCTGATTTATTTCTCCCCTTGCTTTCTCGCTGGAGCCCTGACTAATCATGAGCCTACCAACCTCTGCTGTCAGTACGACTTCTCCCCCACAGCCGTCAGCGGCAATGGACTGCACAGATTCGCCACTCTCCAACTAAAGACGTTCCTCCCCACCTCCGCTCTTAAGGGTTGGCCTGCTATTCAGAGGCTGTGCCCTCCGGTCCTAGACTCTCTCACTAATGGAAACTCCCTCTCCACCTCCGCCCTATCCACACTAGGCAGTCAGTCGAGTCAAGATACACTAAATGGACGGGGAATACCAGCCCAGTCAGCACCTGTCTTAAGCACCGTCAGACAATGTTCAACAATGGTCACCCTCCCTCCAAGCAACCACACCACTCCCTGAAGTTTAGAATCATAAAGCTGTACGGGTCAGAAGTGGACCCTTTTGCTCATCCCAATCATGCCGAACTGCAAGCCCATCTGCGTTAATCCCATTTGTTTGCTTTGGACAAACACCTTTCTAAACCTTTCCTATCCAGGTGGTAAATTCGATCCCATCGTTGACACATTTCGTGACAGTCGTTCTGCAATAGATCAAGAACCATATACATATGTAAAAAATAATTAAACATAGTGCGAAAAGAGCAAAAATAATGAGGCCCAAATACTCTTTCAAACACCACTGTAATTGTATCCCCGTCTGGCAGCTCACGCCACATACCTACCATCACCTCCCACCTCACCCTGTAGCTTTCAGCTCCACCGGGCCCGAGAGAAAGCCTAACCGAGGTTGCCCCTCAGCCCGAGCGAGACAAAAGCCAGCCTATTCAATCTCTCCTCACGAATACAGCCACGCATTCACAGGACTGAGAACAACCGTGCTACCGTGGGCCGGCATGGCAGAGTAGTGGTTAGCGCAACGCCACCCGGGTTCGATTCCCCGCTCCGCTTGTACGTTCTCGCGCCCGTGACCATGTGGGTTTCCTCACACAGTCCAAAGACACAGCTGCTGGTAGGTTAACCGGTCATTGTAAAATTGGCGGGGGGGGGGGCTGGGTGACACAATGTACGTCAATAATTTGAAGAATACATCACAGTTCATGCCCTTCGGCCAAAGATGTACTTCCAACCTTTTAACCTCCCTTCCATGTAGCCCTCCATTTTTAATTTCACCCAAGTGCCAATGAGTCTCTTAAATGTCCCAAACGTTTATCAGCTTCTACCAGAACCCCCGGCAGCTGTTCCACACACTCACCAGTCTATACAGAAGAACACTACCTCTGACATTCCCCCCCTCCCACCTATACTTCCCTCCAATCACCTTAAAGTGAAGCCCCCTCATTTTCCAGGCAAGATCCTGGTGAGCAGGTGCAGTCACATCCCTCCTGTGGTGTGGCCTCAGGGCTCCACGCCCGCCCACATACTGGGAGGACGGCGGGTAGGAGGGGCCGGGTGGGGTGAGGAAGCCCCTCCATTATTGCAGCCACGAGGGGCAACTGTGCTGTAGGCTTCAAGGAATGTAATAGAACACTACTGACTGTGGCTGCAGGAATGAAAGGCCAGTTCACCGTTTATTCTTGCTAATAATTTTTTTTACTGTGAATAGTGTTTATTCGATATTGAAGAAGTCACATCCAACACACATCCCCCAGCCCCCTCCTCGTAGCTGACCCGTAGCACAGGAACAGGACTTTTGCCCCGCGGTGGCTATGCCAAAACACGATGCCAAATCAAACCAAATCAGAGCAACACAGAAACGCAACGGGTCAGGCGACATCTAGGGAAAGGAATAATCATTCTCCGTCCTGGCGAAATGCCTTTTACATGCCACCACTCAACCTGCTTCTATCAACCCCCAGTAGTCCACCCCCAGCACCTTCCCCACCGCGTAAATAAAAACCTGCCCCACGCTTCTTTCAACTTACCCCCTCACCTTCGATATTTATGCCTTTTCCAAAAGACAGAAACAATACTTGCACAGTGACTCGTCACACACAAACTGCTCACTGGCTTCCAATAATGACCACACACCACAGCATTCACAAGATGCCCAGAGCAAGTACTGAGCTCATAAACTGTTGCTTTCCTTTGAACTCTTCAGAAACAGGACCTTTTCTCCTGATCTCCCAGCACCACAGGCAGAGTCAGAAATTCCTAACATTCTTTTAAAAGAATGCAACCCCTTAAAAGACCTCAGCACTAATGGCCAGTTCGAAGCTCAGAGGGGAAATGGGAGACCACATTTTTCGTCCCTCTCCTCCACAGAAATCCCTGTTCCTTCAGATTCTCAGCTAAACAACAGGGGAAAAAAAAATCAGAAACCACTTACAACATGAACAGTCTTTGGAGTGACGACGAGAGAGGGTTGAACTGATTAACAAGCCAAGTACAATGAAAGCTTCAAGCAGATCCGGCTTATATAACCACAGCAGGAATGTCTGTAGACCACTGCTGCACTCAAAGTCTGAAATCAAGAATCAGGGAGGAGCTTAATACTCCATTGATACAGCCCCACCCACACCAGCTGAATAAGCAACTTTTCAAGGTGTGTGTTGAAAGATTGCAATCAAGTGAGTGACCTTATTCAGGTTTATCAAGTTTCGTTAAGATCGTCAGCCTCAGTGACGCGAAAGATCGCAGGCAGGGTCCCCCGGAATTTCGATGTGATTAGTAGAAGGAAGTTTAGCTATGTTCGTAGAAGCGTACAGTGAATTGCGCCATTTGTGTCAATGGCCGACACAATCCGAGCGTGAGCTGGGGACAGCCTGCCACGGGTCGCCACACTTCCAGAGCCAACATACCACACTAACAACTTACTAAGCCAACCCGTACATCTGTGGAATGTGGCAGGGAACGTACGAAGTCCTTTCAGGACAGTACCGGGAATTGAACGCGCATCGCCGGCGCTGTAAAGCGTTCGGCTAACTGTCTGTGCCTCCTCAGAAGTTTGTTCTCACTCACACACTTAAATCAACGTCCAGAAGCAAGAAAAGCCTTGAACGGACAAGGTGCTCAGCTGGGGACCGCGCCCCATCGCTACATGCTCACTAAATCAGTCTCCACAATAACACGACGGTTCGGAGGGGGTTCGAGGGAAATGGGCTGAACTTGGACAGAGGTAGCACGGCAGCTCAAGGTCAGTGCGGTGTTCAGGGTTTAAGTGGGCCACGGGCAGTCCTGGCCGCAAGAGCGGGAGGGTTGGTCATGGGGCTCGCAACTCCATCCCACAAAAACCCAGAGCCCCAAAGACCCCGCCCCTGGGAGAGGAAAGTCAGAGGGCTGGTGTCAGTGGCCTAATGCCCCAGAAGGGGTGAGGGGGGCTTAAGAAGAAGTACGAGAGTCAGAAAACAAACTGGGGTTCATCTGCCACCTGTCCGTAAGGAGTTTGTACGTTCTCCCCATGACCGCTCGAGTTTCCTCTGTGTGCTCTGCATTCCAACCACATTCCAGAGACGGGTTAGTAAACTGTGGGCATGTTACGCTAGCACTGAAAGGGAAGAGGACGAGCGCATAGCATCCACCAGACTCGAGAACAGTTACGCTCCCCAAGGAGAAAGGCTTACCCGCTAGCCCACCCCCACACCCAATATCTCCATTACCGTATCACTTCCTATCAGTCAGCTGATGTGCCGACACTCCTGTCCAGCACCACTTTATGGACATACAATCAATGTATATAAACTATGAATTTATATATATTTTTAATTATTATTGTGTTCTTTAATATTTTGTGTTTTTTTGTGCTGCATTGGATCTGGAGTAACTATTATTTCATTGTCCTTTACACACGTGTCCTGGGAATGACATTGGACGATCTGGAATTTTGAGAGCACGGTGATGCCCGTAGGCTGCCCTCCAGCACAGCCGCGGATGGCGTTGGTCACTGATCCAAAGGACACATTTCACTCTACGTTTCAACGCACCCATGACAAAGAAATGTCGTCTAATCTACGGGAAACAGTTCAGTTTGCATCTTGGTGGCCCATCCAGGCCAAAGGACGTGCTTCCCTTCCGTGTTTGGTCTGTGACTCTATCGACCTCCAGCTTCACCAGAAAGCGCAGGCACGTGTGGTGAGGGAACGACCGAATTCGCAGGGGTGGCCTCCAGTTGCATGTATTGCTTTCATATTAAGAATGGCAATTGGAGGAACAACAGGAGGTGGTTCTCCCATAAGGTTAGGGCCATGTTACCATGGAAACAGGCCCTTCAGCCCATCGAGTACACCGTGACCACCAACCTGCTATTTACATTGAACATGCAATAAGCCCATTTTTAACTCTTCTTCCCCCCCCCCCAAAGATTTACCACTCACTTACACATTAGGAGCAATTTACAGAGGCTGATCCACAGGTCATTGGAAGGTGGGAGGAAACCGGAGCACGAGGTGAACAAGCCCAATCATGCAAAAGGAGAACATGCAAACTCCACACAGACAGCAGCTTAAGTCAGGATTGAACCAGTGCTGAAGGGCAGCAGTTCTACATCCTACCTCACTGCTAAACCTTGAACGTACAGCACTGTGCAAATGTCTAAGGCACCCCAGGCTTTTCACATAAAGTTTGTTTTAGATGTCTGTTTTTTGTCTTCTCCATTAGTGAGTCGGTAGAAAAGAGCAAACGTTACATTTCCAAATATTTGTTTTCCAGAAATTTAAATTTATTGAGAAATATTTGTTTCATTAAAGAAAGTAACATTAAGCAATAGACCATATTTCAAGAAAACTTGATAACTTCATACATATCCAGCCCAGTCCATGATTTGGTAAAGATAACAAACAGATGATAATTATCAATGACGTGATGACTTGGATGAATTCAACTGACAAAAGGAAATGGAAATGAGTGAAGAAGGAATGAAACTGGGTGAGGGAGAACCAAATTAAAAGCTGTGGCAGATGTGACAGTTTAACCTTGAAATCGTCAATTCCTACTCCACAGCAAGAGCAAACAGACAAGGCACTCATCCTGCGTCTCCCCCGAGAAGAAATTTCACGGCAGACAGGAGTTTCAAGACGTGCTGTCCATGCTCTTCGGAAGAAGCGCAGAGAAGTGGACATGGTTGAGGTCAGAAACGCAGCGGTCGGCCGTGGAAGCCGAGTGCAGTAGACGAGACTGATGTCCTTTCTAAATCGGAAGAAGTCCAGCACTGCTGTCATCTCCGAACTCGCAGAAACCACCGGAACCCAAGTCCGCCCCTCTGCGGTCCGGAGAAGTCTCGTCAGAGGTGGACTTCCTGGAAGAGTTGCTGCCAAAACACCATCTCTCCAAGTGCGAACCAAACCTACGCACAAAAACACAAGGACTGGGTGCTGGACAATGGCAGCAAGTGCGCCGGACCAACCAGTCAAAACCTGACATTTCCGGTTCAAGCAGGAGACAGTTCGTCTGTAAAAGAGCTGGAGAGCGCGACGTGGATGGGTGTCTGTAACCAACAGCGAAGCTCTGTGGAGGTTCCCTGCAGGCTTTTCTGCAAATGAACTCGCTGATTTGGTCCGAATTAAGGGAATCCTCAATGCTGAGGAGTACAAGCGGGTTCTCATCCATCACACCATGCCGTCGGACAGGCAGCTGATCGGTCCCAACCTCACTACAGACCTCACAATGTCCCCAAACACATGGCCAAGGTCATAAAGAACAGTGAGAAGAAGAACAAGGGGTTCTGTAACAGACGGTACACCCTCCACAGAGCCCTGACCTCAACATCATCGAGACCGTCTGGGATTACCCGGAGAGACAGAAGCAAGCAAGACAGCCAAAGTCTGCAGAAGAACTGTGGCAAGTTCTCCCCTATGCTTGGATCAACCTACCAGACAATTTTCTTACAAAACTGCACAACGGATTACCCAAGGGAACTGATACATTTTAAAAGGTGATCACTGCAAATATTGGTTTGAGTTTTGTTTTAACTGTTCACTGCTCTTTAGAAACTTTTCATTATTTCAGTACTGTACACTGGGTGGCCACTTTATTAGGCACACCTGCTCATTAATGCGAATATCTAATCAACCAACCACAAGGCAGCAACTCATAAAAGCATGCAGACAAGGTCAGGAGGTTCAGTTGTTGTTCAGACAAACATTAGACTAGGGAAGATCTGTGACCATTGAATAACTGTTGGTGCCAGACTGGGTGGTGTGCGTATCTCGAAGTGCTGATCTCCTGGGATTTCCACGCACAACAGTCTCTGGAGTTTACAGAGGATGGTGTGAAAAATCCAAGTGAGCAGAAGTTCCGTGGGTGAAAGTGACTTTTAATGAGAGAGGTCAGAGGAGAACGTCCAGACTGGTTCAAGCGGACAGTAACTCAAATAACCACACGTTACAACAATGGAGGGCAGAACAGCGTCTCTGAACGCACAACACGTTGAACCTTGAAATGGACTGGTACAGCACACTCACAAACCTACGGGCAGTGGCCACTTTACCTAATAAAATGCCACTGAGTGCACCTTGCATACATCCAAGACATCAGACGCATCTTCTGACACACCCAAGGTCTTGTGTTTGAGTCAGACTCAGAGGACACCCAAACAGCAGCACGCACCACTCCAAAGGTGCTTCCCACCTGCTCTCTCTGCGCCCCTTTCGGTTAAAATGTTGTGATTTGAGTCATTTCAGCCACAATCATCACAGGCAGAGCCCTCTGCAGCACCAGGAACGCCTTCAAGGCAGGACCCTCACCGTCCACTGCCTGCCCTTTTCGAGATAGCACCACCAGGGGAGGAGGTACAATGGCCCAAAGACCCACACTCAACAAACGATCCAGTACAGCCTCAATCCTGTGCAATAGACCCTCCATATCAGGCGACGACAAAGCAACCAGTCAGAATATTCTCCACATAATCTGTGGAAATCGATGTCAGTGTTGACTCGATCCGCTGCTGTTCAAAGAGGCTGCTTCAAGCGTCGAATTTTCAATAAGACATTAAGGTCGTTTGACATCAAGTCTCATCCATTCTCCCGGCTGGGTGACGAAGATCAGATTTCACTAAGGTGGGTGCCTTCTCCAGAATGCGGCGTTATTTAACAAACAACAAAAATCTTCAAAAGGTAGCTGTCATGAAGATGGTATCGTCAAGGACCCCCATCAGCCAGGACATGCCCTCTTCCCATTGCTACCATCATGAGGCAGGTACAGGAGCCTCAATGATTCAGGAACAGCTTCTCCCCCTCCACCATCAGATTTCTGACTGCCCCATCAGCACCACTACTCACTATCCTCCTTCAGTACAATTTAGTTCTGCAAATTACAATAATTTTATATCTTGCACCGTACCACTGCCATGATGTATATCAGTGATAACAAACCCAACTCTGATTCAATAAATCAAACCCCTCCCAACCCCAAGACTTGCAAAAGACCCATTCTGAATCACTCCAAAAAATGATCCCAGTAAGAGAAACCTTCACGTGAATATTTCAATCAACTCCAGTAAATAGAACATGAACTTTATTTCCATTTTAACTTCACCTCACTTTAAACAAAATGACAAAAATAAACACCATTCAAATGAAACAAAGGTTCTTCCCTTCACTAAATCACCGATACGGACACACTAGTCCAGGCTCCCTCTCTCTAAATCACCGATACGGACACACTAGTCCAGGCTCCCTCTCTCTAAATCACCAATACAGACACACTAGTCCAGGCTCCCTCTCTCTAAATCACCGATACGGACACACTAGTCCAGGCTCCCTCTCTCTAAATCACCGATACAGACACACTAGTCCAGGCTCCCTCTCCCTAAATCACCGATACGGACACACTAGTCCAGGCTCCCTCTCTCTAAATCACCGATACGGACACACTAGTCCAGGCTCCCTCTCTCTAAATCACTGAGACGGACACACTAGTCCAGGCTCCCTCTCTCTAAATCACCGATACGGACACACTAGTCCAGGCTCCCTCTCTCTAAATCACCGAAACGGACACACTAGTCCAGGCTCCCTCTCTCTAAATCACTGAGATGGACACACTAGTCCAGGCTCCCTCTCTCTAAATCAGCGAAACGGACACACTAGTCCAGGCTCCCTCTCTCTGAATCACTGATACGGACACACTAGTCCAGGCTCCCTCTCTCTAAATCACCGATACGGACACACTAGTCCAGGCTCCCTCTCTCTAAATCACCGAAACGGACACACTAGTCCAGGATCCCTCTCTCTAAATCACCGATACGGACACACTAGTCCAGGCTCCCTCTCTCCAAATCACCAATACGGACACACTAGTCCAGGATCCCTCTCTCTAAATCACCGATACGGACACACTAGTCCAGGCTCCCCCTCTCTAAATCACCGAAACGGACACACTAGTCCAGGCTCCCTCTCTCTAAATCACCGATACGGACACACTAGTCCAGGCTCCCTCTCTCTAAATCACTGATACGGACACACTAGTCCAGGCTCCCTCTCTCTAAATCACCGATACGGACACACTAGTCCAGGCTCCCTCTCTCTAAATCACCGATACGGACACACTAGTCCAGGCTCCCTCTCTCTAAATCACTGAAACGGACACACTAGTCCAGGCTCCCTCTCTCTAAATCACTGATACGGACACACTAGTCCAGGCTCCCTCTCTCTAAATCAGCGAAATGGACACACTAGTCCAGGCTCCCTCTCTCTAAATCACCAATACGGACACACTAGTCCAGGCTCCCTCTCTCTAAATCACTGAGACGGACACACTAGTCCAGGCTCCCTCTCTCTAAATCACTGAGACGGACACACTAGTCCAGGCTCCCTCTCTCTAAATCACCGATACGGACACACTAGTCCAGGCTCCCTCTCTCTAAATCACCGATACGGACACACTAGTCCAGGTTCCCTCTCTCTAAATCACCGATACGGACACACTAGTCCAGGCTCCCTCTCTCTAAATCACCGATACGGACACACTAGTCCAGGCTCCCTCTCTCTAAATCACCGATACAGACACACTAGTCCAGGCTCCCTCTCTCTAAATCACCGATACGGACACACTAGTCCAGGCTCCCTCTCTCTAAATCACCGATACGGACACACTAGTCCAGGTTCCCCCTCTCTAAATCACCGATACGGACACACTAGTCCAGGCTCCCTCTCTCTAAATCACTGATACGGACACACTAGTCCAGGCTCCCTCTCTCTAAATCACCGATACGGACACACTAGTCCAGGTTCCCCCTCTCTAAATCACCAATACGGACACACTAGTACAGGCTCCCTCTCTCTAAATCACCGATACGGACACACTAGTCCAGGCTCCCTCTCTCTAAATCAGCGAAACGGACACACTAGTCCAGGCTCCCTCTCTAAATCACCGATACGGACACACTAGTCCAGGCTCCCCCTCTCTAAATCACCGATACGGACACTCTAGTCCAGGCTCCCCCTCTCTGAATCACCGATACGGACACACTAGTTCAGGCTCCCCCTCTCTAAATCACCGATACGGACACACTAGTCCAGGCTCCCTCTCTCTAAATCACCGATACGGACACACTAGTCCAGGTTCCCTCTCTCTAAATCACCGATACAGACACACTAGTCCAGGCTCCCTCTCCCTAAATCACCGATACGGACACACTAGTCCAGGCTCCCTCTCTCTAAATCACCGATACGGACACACTAGTCCAGGCTCCCTCTCTCTAAATCACCGAAACGGACACACTAGTCCAGGCTCCCTCTCTCTAAATCACTGAGACGGACACACTAGTCCAGGCTCCCTCTCTCTAAATCACCGATACGGACACACTAGTCCAGGCTCCCTCTCTCTAAATCACCGAAACGGACACACTAGTCCAGGCTCCCTCTCTCTAAATCACTGAGATGGACACACTAGTCCAGGCTCCCTCTCTCTAAATCAGCGAAACGGACACACTAGTCCAGGCTCCCTCTCTCTAAATCACCGATACGGACACACTAGTCCAGGCTCCCTCTCTCTAAATCACCGATACGGACACACTAGTCCAGGCTCCCTCTCTCTAAATCACCGATACGGACACACTAGTCCAGGCTCCCTCTCTCTAAATCACCGATACAGACACACTAGTCCAGGCTCCCTCTCTCTAAATCACCGATACGGACACACTAGTCCAGGCTCCCTCTCTCTAAATCACCGATACGGACACACTAGTCCAGGTTCCCCCTCTCTAAATCACCGATACGGACACACTAGTCCAGGCTCCCTCTCTCTAAATCACTGATACGGACACACTAGTCCAGGCTCCCTCTCTCTAAATCACCGATACGGACACACTAGTCCAGGTTCCCCCTCTCTAAATCACCAATACGGACACACTAGTCCAGGCTCCCTCTCTCTAAATCACCGATACGGACACACTAGTCCAGGCTCCCTCTCTCTAAATCACCGATACGGACACACTAGTCCAGGCGCCCTCTCTCTAAATCACCGATACGGACACACTAGTCCAGGCTCCCTCTCTCTAAATCACCGATACGGACACACTAGTCCAGGCGCCCCCTCTCTAAATCACCGATACGGACACACTAGTCCAGGCTCCCTCTCTCTAAATCACTGATACGGACACACTAGTCCAGGCTCCCTCTCCCTAAATCACCGATACGGACACACTAGTCCAGGCTCCCTCTCTCTAAATCACCGATACGGACACACTAGTCCAGGCTCCCTCTCTCTAAATCACCGATACGGACACACTAGTCCAGGTTCCCTCTCTCTAAATCACCGATACGGACACACTAGTCCAGGCTCCCCCTCTCTAAATCACCGATACGGACACACTAGTCCAGGCTCCCCCTCTCTAAATCACCGATACGGACACACTAGTCCAGGCTCCCTCTCTCTAAATCACCGATACGGACACACTAGTCCAGGCTCCCCCTCTCTAAATCACCGATACGGACACACTGGTCCAGGCTCCCTCTCCCTAAATCACCGATACAGGCACACTAGTCCAGGCTCCCTCTCTCTAAATCACCGATACGGACACACTAGTCCAGGCTCCCCCTCTCTAAATCACCGATACGGACACACTAGTCCAGGCTCCCTCTCTCTAAATCACCGATACGGACACACTAGTCCAGGCTCCCTCTCTCTAAATCACCGATACGGACACACTAGTCCAGGTTCCCTCTCTCTAAATCACCGATACGGACAAACTAGTCCAGGCTCCCCCTCTCTAAATCACCGATAAGGACACACTAGTCCAGGCTCCCTCTCTCTAAATCACCGATACGGACACACTAGTCCAGGCTCCCCCTCTCTAAATCACCGATACGGACACACTAGTCCAGGCTCCCCCTCTCTAAATCACCGATACGGACACACTAGTCCAGGCTCACTCTCTAAATCACCGATACGGACACACTAGTCCAGGCTCCCCCTCTCTAAATCACCGATACGGACACACTGGTCCAGGCTCCCTCTCCCTAAATCACCGATACAGACACACTAGTCCAGGCTCCCTCTCTCTAAATCACCGATACGGAAACACTAGTCCAGGCTCCCTCTCTCTAAATCACCGATACGGACACACTAGTCCAGGCTCCCTCTCTCTAAATCACCGAAACGGACACACTAGTCCAGGCTCCCTCTCCCTAAATCACCGATACAGGCACACTAGTCCAGGCTCCCTCTCTCTAAATCACCGATACGGACACACTAGTCCAGGTTCCCCCTCTCTAAATCACCGATACGGACACACTAGTCCAGGCTCCCTCTCTCTAAATCACCAATACAGACACACTAGTCCAGGCTCCCTCTCTCTAAATCACCGATACGGACACACTAGTCCAGGCTCCCTCTCTCTAAATCACCGATACAGACACACTAGTCCAGGCTCCCTCTCCCTAAATCACCGATACGGACACACTAGTCCAGGCTCCCTCTCTCTAAATCACCGATACGGACACACTAGTCCAGGCTCCCTCTCTCTAAATCACTGAGACGGACACACTAGTCCAGGCTCCCTCTCTCTAAATCACCGATACGGACACACTAGTCCAGGCTCCCTCTCTCTAAATCACCGAAACGGACACACTAGTCCAGGCTCCCTCTCTCTAAATCACTGAGATGGACACACTAGTCCAGGCTCCCTCTCTCTAAATCAGCGAAACGGACACACTAGTCCAGGCTCCCTCTCTCTGAATCACTGATACGGACACACTAGTCCAGGCTCCCTCTCTCTAAATCACCGATACGGACACACTAGTCCAGGCTCCCTCTCTCTAAATCACCGAAACGGACACACTAGTCCAGGATCCCTCTCTCTAAATCACCGATACGGACACACTAGTCCAGGCTCCCTCTCTCCAAATCACCAATACGGACACACTAGTCCAGGATCCCTCTCTCTAAATCACCGATACGGACACACTAGTCCAGGCTCCCCCTCTCTAAATCACCGAAACGGACACACTAGTCCAGGCTCCCTCTCTCTAAATCACCGATACGGACACACTAGTCCAGGCTCCCTCTCTCTAAATCACTGATACGGACACACTAGTCCAGGCTCCCTCTCTCTAAATCACCGATACGGACACACTAGTCCAGGCTCCCTCTCTCTAAATCACCGATACGGACACACTAGTCCAGGCTCCCTCTCTCTAAATCACTGAAACGGACACACTAGTCCAGGCTCCCTCTCTCTAAATCACTGATACGGACACACTAGTCCAGGCTCCCTCTCTCTAAATCAGCGAAATGGACACACTAGTCCAGGCTCCCTCTCTCTAAATCACCAATACGGACACACTAGTCCAGGCTCCCTCTCTCTAAATCACTGAGACGGACACACTAGTCCAGGCTCCCTCTCTCTAAATCACTGAGACGGACACACTAGTCCAGGCTCCCTCTCTCTAAATCACCGATACGGACACACTAGTCCAGGCTCCCTCTCTCTAAATCACCGATACGGACACACTAGTCCAGGTTCCCTCTCTCTAAATCACCGATACGGACACACTAGTCCAGGCTCCCTCTCTCTAAATCACCGATACGGACACACTAGTCCAGGCTCCCTCTCTCTAAATCACCGATACAGACACACTAGTCCAGGCTCCCTCTCTCTAAATCACCGATACGGACACACTAGTCCAGGCTCCCTCTCTCTAAATCACCGATACGGACACACTAGTCCAGGTTCCCCCTCTCTAAATCACCGATACGGACACACTAGTCCAGGCTCCCTCTCTCTAAATCACTGATACGGACACACTAGTCCAGGCTCCCTCTCTCTAAATCACCGATACGGACACACTAGTCCAGGTTCCCCCTCTCTAAATCACCAATACGGACACACTAGTACAGGCTCCCTCTCTCTAAATCACCGATACGGACACACTAGTCCAGGCTCCCTCTCTCTAAATCAGCGAAACGGACACACTAGTCCAGGCTCCCTCTCTAAATCACCGATACGGACACACTAGTCCAGGCTCCCCCTCTCTAAATCACCGATACGGACACTCTAGTCCAGGCTCCCCCTCTCTGAATCACCGATACGGACACACTAGTTCAGGCTCCCCCTCTCTAAATCACCGATACGGACACACTAGTCCAGGCTCCCTCTCTCTAAATCACCGATACGGACACACTAGTCCAGGTTCCCTCTCTCTAAATCACCGATACAGACACACTAGTCCAGGCTCCCTCTCCCTAAATCACCGATACGGACACACTAGTCCAGGCTCCCTCTCTCTAAATCACCGATACGGACACACTAGTCCAGGCTCCCTCTCTCTAAATCACCGAAACGGACACACTAGTCCAGGCTCCCTCTCTCTAAATCACTGAGACGGACACACTAGTCCAGGCTCCCTCTCTCTAAATCACCGATACGGACACACTAGTCCAGGCTCCCTCTCTCTAAATCACCGAAACGGACACACTAGTCCAGGCTCCCTCTCTCTAAATCACTGAGATGGACACACTAGTCCAGGCTCCCTCTCTCTAAATCAGCGAAACGGACACACTAGTCCAGGCTCCCTCTCTCTAAATCACCGATACGGACACACTAGTCCAGGCTCCCTCTCTCTAAATCACCGATACGGACACACTAGTCCAGGCTCCCTCTCTCTAAATCACCGATACGGACACACTAGTCCAGGCTCCCTCTCTCTAAATCACCGATACAGACACACTAGTCCAGGCTCCCTCTCTCTAAATCACCGATACGGACACACTAGTCCAGGCTCCCTCTCTCTAAATCACCGATACGGACACACTAGTCCAGGTTCCCCCTCTCTAAATCACCGATACGGACACACTAGTCCAGGCTCCCTCTCTCTAAATCACTGATACGGACACACTAGTCCAGGCTCCCTCTCTCTAAATCACCGATACGGACACACTAGTCCAGGTTCCCCCTCTCTAAATCACCAATACGGACACACTAGTCCAGGCTCCCTCTCTCTAAATCACCGATACGGACACACTAGTCCAGGCTCCCTCTCTCTAAATCACCGATACGGACACACTAGTCCAGGCGCCCTCTCTCTAAATCACCGATACGGACACACTAGTCCAGGCTCCCTCTCTCTAAATCACCGATACGGACACACTAGTCCAGGCGCCCCCTCTCTAAATCACCGATACGGACACACTAGTCCAGGCTCCCTCTCTCTAAATCACTGATACGGACACACTAGTCCAGGCTCCCTCTCCCTAAATCACCGATACGGACACACTAGTCCAGGCTCCCTCTCTCTAAATCACCGATACGGACACACTAGTCCAGGCTCCCTCTCTCTAAATCACCGATACGGACACACTAGTCCAGGTTCCCTCTCTCTAAATCACCGATACGGACACACTAGTCCAGGCTCCCCCTCTCTAAATCACCGATACGGACACACTAGTCCAGGCTCCCCCTCTCTAAATCACCGATACGGACACACTAGTCCAGGCTCCCTCTCTCTAAATCACCGATACGGACACACTAGTCCAGGCTCCCCCTCTCTAAATCACCGATACGGACACACTGGTCCAGGCTCCCTCTCCCTAAATCACCGATACAGGCACACTAGTCCAGGCTCCCTCTCTCTAAATCACCGATACGGACACACTAGTCCAGGCTCCCCCTCTCTAAATCACCGATACGGACACACTAGTCCAGGCTCCCTCTCTCTAAATCACCGATACGGACACACTAGTCCAGGCTCCCTCTCTCTAAATCACCGATACGGACACACTAGTCCAGGTTCCCTCTCTCTAAATCACCGATACGGACAAACTAGTCCAGGCTCCCCCTCTCTAAATCACCGATAAGGACACACTAGTCCAGGCTCCCTCTCTCTAAATCACCGATACGGACACACTAGTCTAGGCTCCCTCTCTCTAAATCACCGATACGGACACACTAGTCTAGGCTCCCTCTCTCTAAATCACCGATACGGACACACTAGTCCAGGCTCCCTCTCTCTAAATCACCGATACGGACACACTAGTCCAGGCTCCCCCTCTCTAAATCACCGATACGGACACACTAGTCCAGGCTCCCCCTCTCTAAATCACCGATACGGACACACTAGTCCAGGCTCACTCTCTAAATCACCGATACGGACACACTAGTCCAGGCTCCCCCTCTCTAAATCACCGATACGGACACACTGGTCCAGGCTCCCTCTCCCTAAATCACCGATACAGACACACTAGTCCAGGCTCCCTCTCTCTAAATCACCGATACGGAAACACTAGTCCAGGCTCCCCCTCTCTAAATCACCGATACGGACACACTAGTCCAGGCTCCCTCTCTCTAAATCACCGATACGGACACACTAGTCCAGGCTCCCTCTCCCTAAATCACCGGTACGGACACACTAGTCCAGGCTTCCTCTCTCTAAATCACCGATACGGACACACTAGTCCAGGCTTCCCCTCTCTAAATCACCGATACGGACACACTAGTCCAGGCTCCCTCTCCCTAAATCACCGATACGGACACACCAGTCCAGGCTCCCTCTCTCTAAATCACCGATACGGACACACCAGTCCAGGCTCCCTCTCTCTAAATCACCGATACGGACACACTAGTCCAGGCTCCCCCTCTCTAAATCACCGATACGGACACACTAGTCCAGGCTCCCTCTCTCTAAATCACCGATACGGACACACTAGTCCAGGCTCCCCCTCTCTAAATCACCGATACGGACACACTAGTCCAGGCTCCCTCTCTCTAAATCACTGATACGGACACACTAGTCCAGGTTCCCTCTCTCTAAATCACTGATACGGACACACTAGTCCAGGGTCCCTCTCTCTAAATCACTGATACGGACACACTAGTCCAGGCTCCCTCTCTCTAAATCACCGATACGGACACACTAGTCCAGGCTCCCTCTCTCTAAATCACCGATACGGACACACCAGTCCAGGCTCCCTCTCCCTAAATCACCGATACGGACACACCAGTCCAGGCTCCCTCTCTCTAAATCACCGATACGGACACACTAGTCCAGGCTCCCTCTCTCTAAATCACCGATACGGACACACTAGTCCAGGCTCCCTCTCTCTAAATCACCGATACGGACACACTAGTCCAGGCTCCCTCTCTCTAAATCACCGATACGGACACACTAGTCCAGGCTCCCTCTCTCTAAATCACCGATACAGACACACTAGTCCAGGTTCCCTCTCTCTAAATCACCGATACGGACACACTAGTACAGGCTCCCTCTCTCTAAATCACCGATACGGACACACTAGTCCAGGCTCCCCCTCTCTAAATCACCGATACGGACACACTAGTCCAGGCTCCCTCTCTCTAAATCACTGATACGGACACACTAGTCCAGGTTCCCTCTCTCTAAATCACTGATACGGACACACTAGTCCAGGGTCCCTCTCTCTAAATCACTGATACGGACACACTAGTCCAGGCTCCCTCTCTCTAAATCACCGATACGGACACACTAGTCCAGGCTCCCTCTCTCTAAATCACCGATACGGACACACTAGTCCAGGCTCCCTCTCCCTAAATCACCGATACGGACACACTAGTCCAGGCTCCCTCTCTCTAAATCACCGATACGGACACACTAGTCCAGGCTCCCTCTCTCTAAATCACCGATACGGACACACTAGTCCAGGCTCCCTCTCTCTAAATCACCGATACGGACACACTAGTCCAGGCTCCCTCTCTCTAAATCACCGATACGGACACACTAGTCCAGGTTCCCTCTCTCTAAATCACCGATACGGACACACTAGTACAGGCTCCCTCTCTCTAAATCACCGATATGTAGGGTCTGAATAACTTGATTTGAATTGCTTTGACTGGTCCAGGCTTCCCCTCTCTAACTCACCTAGAAAAACACACTAGTCTAGGCTTGCAGTTCCTTCCATTAATTTTTTTTATAATTTTTTAAATGAATTTTCAAATAGGTTACAGAAAGAAAAGTAAATTATCAACCCTTCCCCCCCCTTAACCCCTGCCCCCTAACATATCCCGATAGAAAAAAAGAAGAAAAAATAAAGAAAGAAAGGATGCCTGGATATCGGAAGATCCCCACCTGCCCCATGGAGTTCATAATAGCTTTAATATGTATATTTATTTCCAATAATTTTATTGGAAACCAATAAAATAACCAATAATTTTATCTTCCGAGCACCTATATATTTAATCCTATTTTTTGTAAATAAGGGCGCCAAATTTTCAGAAATATTTCATATTTATCGCTTAAATTATAAGCAATTTTTTCAAGTGGAATGCAGCTAAAAAGATTTCATTCTTCCAATGATCTATACTTAAGTATGAATCCGATTTCCAAGTAACTGCAATAGCCTTTTTGGCTACTGCAAATGCAATTTTTATGAATTCTTTCTGATATTTATTCAATTTGGATTTTGATTTTATCCCTTCAATATTGCCTAGCAAAAATAATGTTGGATTATGTGGAAGTTGTATTCCAATAATTGGTTCCAGTAAAACTCTTAAATTTGTCCAAAAATGTTGGATTTTAAAACAAGACCAAGTAGAGTGCAAAAAAGTACCAATTTCTTGATTGCATCAAAAACATTGATCATTTAAATTTGAGTTTAATCTATTTATTTTTTGTGGTGTAATATATATTTGATGTAAAAAGTTATATTGTACTAATCTTAGTCGAACATTTATTGTATTTGTCATGCTGTCTAGACATAATCTTGACCAACTTGTTTCATCAATTTTAATATTAAGTATTTTTAAAGAAAGACTTGCTTCATTTGTCAGACGTACATCAAAACACACAGTGAAATGTGTCATTTGAGTCAATGACCAACACAGACCGGAGATGTGCTGGGGGCAGCCTGGGAGTGTTGGCACGACTCCAGCACTAAACATAACACATCCACCTTACTGCGCTGCAGAGGGAGGAAACCAGTTTACCTGTAGGAAGCCGACAATGAGAACATCATAGACAGTGGTGGGAATTGAACCCGATCATCTTTACGGTTGGCACTCTAAGGGGTTGTGCTAACCTCTAGGCTACCAATCCGCCTATTCACAACACGCAGAATGGCTGGAATTGGCCTGAAACAAGTGTTGCTGTGCTTCTGGTGCCAACAAGACATCTCCGCATCTTCCTAACCTCACCCATGCGGTCAAGGAGTCAACGTAAAACTCCTTAGAGTGGCAGGAACCCCGATTGCTGGCACTATAACGCATCATACTAACCGTGCCACCTGTTGAAACCTTAATTCTCTTTCCTTTCCTAAACTTCCTTCATCTCTTTTCCATTTCTTTTCAGCTTCCAGACCTTCACCACTGGTGTTATCAGTAAACTCATACTGCTGCTCAGCACTGTCAGAAAGGAGCCAAATGTGACCAACTTAAAACAAATTCATGTATAAGTTTTACTCCACAGCACGAACACATCTGGAGAAACTCGGCAGGACAGGCAGCATCTATGGAGAGAAATAACAGTCGACATTTCAGCCTGGACCCTTCCTCAAATGTTCTCCCTTTCAATGGAGTTGGGTGAGACCTGATCTCTCACCGATCCCCCCCCATGATCTCAGCTGCCCTCCGACTCCCCAAGATCACCAAGACTCGCACCTATGCAAAGAGGACGTTAGGAGAATACAGGGAGACTTGGATAGGCTGGGTGAGTGGGCAGATACTTGGCAGATGTCATTCAATGTGAATAAATGTGAAGTTATCCACTTTGGAAGCAGGAAGCACTTTGGCAGAGTATTGTCTGAGCGGTGTAGAGTTAGGTAAGGGAGAAATGCAAAGAGACCTAGGAGTCCTGGTTCACCAGTCAATGAAGGTGAATGAGCAAGTGCAACAGGCAGTGAAGAGGGCAAATGGAATGTTGGCCTTTATTACAAGGGGAATTGAGTACAAGAGCAAGGATGTCCTTTTGCATTTGTACAGGGCCCTGGTGAGACCACACCTGGAATATTGTGTACAGTTTTGGTCTCCAGGTTTAAGGAAGGACATTCTGGCAGTTGAGGAAGTGCAGCGTAGATTCACTAGGTTGATTCCTGGGATGGCAGGGCTGTCTTACGCAGAGAGATTGGAGAGATTGGGCTTGTACACGCTGGAATTGAGGAGATTGAGATGGGATCTGATTGAAACGTTTAAGATAATTAAAGGATTTGATAGGATTGAGGCAGGAAATATGTTCCAGATGTTGGGAGAGTCCAGTACCAGAGGGCATGGATTGAGAATAAGAGGTCAGTTATTTAAAACAGAGTTGAGGAAGAGCTTCTTCTCCCAGAGAGTTGTGGAGGTGTGGAATGCACTGCCTCGGAAGACGGTGGAGGCCAATTCTCTGGATGCTTTCAAGAAGGAGCTGGATAGATATCTGATGGATAGGGGAATCAAGGGATATGGGGACAAGGCAGGGACTGGGTATTGATAGTGAATGATCAGCCATGATCTCAGAATGGCGGTGCAGACTCGAGGGGCCGAATGGTCTACTTCTGCACCTATTGTCTATTGTCTATCATTGGCCGGCTTGCCGTCTTGCCCTCTCCCCACCTTCTTAATTTGACATCTTCCCCCTCCTTTCTCCTCTTGATAGGCTGAACCCATCCCCGTACAATAGAATTGCAAAACATCAAGTACATGTTTGTACATGGAACAGAAAAGAGAGATGAAATGTAAAGGGTGTGGGCTTTTGTTATTTCATAACCAATTTTATATAGTTTGAAGTGATATCGATACTTTAGTACTGAAACTCCCACCCATTATTGCTTTGACAATTGCAGAATGTTTAATACATCTTTAAACAAACCTGTCACCTTCTTCTATTGAAATGTTTAATGACATAGAGTGAGTCACCAAATGAAAGCAAGATGTTGAAAAGCTGAAAAAGTAACAGGACTCAGTTGGAAAGATTCAGCAGGTCAGGTGGCACCTGTCGAAGCAGCTTCGGTTTTCGATATTTATTACTGCTGCTGTGTTTTCGACACCAATATACTAACCTAACAGAAGTGAGGGGGAACCAGCGCACCTGGAAGAAACCCAAGAAAAAGGGGGAGAACATACAAACTCCTTACAGACACCTGGCGCTGTGAAGCATTGCCCAAACCGCTGCGCCAACCTGCCACCCTTCTTGGCTACCCCCACAAACCCTCCAGGGGTCCACTGCCTGAACCTTTCCCGTGTTTCTTTTTTCCTACCCAGAACCTCAGTACCCCTCGTCATCCAAGGCTCCCTCGACTCTAACAGGAACATAGAGACCTTGAGCTCTCAATATCTCACTTTTTAAATCCTCCCACTTGTTGTCCCTTTGCCTGCTCACACATCAGCCTCTGCAAGTTCCTGTCTCATACCATCAAAATTTGCCTTTAATTCAATCTGCCCCTTTCCATAACTAAGTTGAAACTAGTGGAACTGCGGTGACTGGTTAACAGTGTACAAGAGGTCTGTTTAACGGTCCGAGGAGAGCAGGACAGAAGCTCAGCTTCAATCCGACGGTTGGTGCTGTCAGATCTTTGTATCTGCGATCCAGCAGGAGAGGGGAGAAGAGGGGATAACTTAGATGGAGGATTGCTTGATGATGTCGACTACTTCTCCAAAACGTAGACAGAGTTATTGGAGGCGAGGATAATTTGTATGATGGACCGGGCTACGTTCTGGGCGGTTAGTGCAATCACCAATGATCAGCAGTCAGGGTTCAATTCCCGTTACCCTCTGTAAGGAGTTTGTACGTTCTCCCCATGACCACATAGGCTTCCTCCCACACTCAGGTTGTGGGCATGCTGCGTGGGTGCCAGAAGTGTGGCAGCACTTGTGGGCTGCCCCAGATGTCACTGTGTTGCCCACAACCCACATTGACATGTAACACGTAAAGCTAATCAAGTCTGTTTAGCGTTAATTAGCAGACTAATCGGAGTCTCAGATGAAGAACTGGCTTTGGGCCTGCACTGGGCTTCAGATCTCAGGAATGCTGCTGTTCACTTCAATTGTGTGCATAATTTGTACTTTTATTTCCTTTCTCTTGCACGTTGAGTGCTGGTCTTTTATTTATTCAATTTCCTTTCTTTAAACTGGGTTCTTTTGGGCGTTTTCTTTGGTGACCACCTGTGAGCAAGCAAATCTCACTGCTGCATGATTCATACATTCATTGATAATCAATGAATCGTGAAGTCTCTGTTTGGGATCTTGGGCAGAGCATCTGAACTCAAAGGGAACGTTTTTACAGGAACACCATTCAGTGTCCCGACCAAGTGCGTCACTGTCTGGTACAGGAGTCGCAAAGCATCTGACCCAAGCTCCATAAAGGACTGCAAGGACTGCCACCCATCCAGGGTATCTATCAGGAGTGCCACGTACACAGGGCCCTCAGCGTTGTCGAGGATCCCTCCCATTCACCCTGCAATCCCCCTGACCCCCTACCATCAGGCAGGAGGTACGCTGGCAAAGTTAGGATGGACAACAGCTTCTTCCTCCCCCAGGCCGTGAGACTAGTGAACTCCCTGCAGGCCTCACCGCGTAGGAAGCGCCAGTAATGTTATACCGTTTACATTTTTAATTTGTGCCATGAATACACATCATGCTGAACGTTAATCTTCCGGAATATCTTGGTCTACCTGCGGTATGGTCTCTGCATCCAGAGGAGCACTGTTTCGCTTGACTGTGTATCGGCGAATGACTATGAACTTGAACTTGATTCTGACCAATGGTCCCAGAACACTAACTGTTTTACTCCGCACGCAGGTTACCTGAACCTCTGAGTACGGCATTTAACCCTAAATTGTCACAGAATTATTTCTCATTGATAAATATCCCGCCACAAAACCACTCGTTGTATGTAGCTAACTTCTACAACGATGTCGATCACTGACCCAGCCCGGTGTCCTTGCTGGTTTTTGATTTCATTTCCCTCTGTTATGTTACAAAGAGCTCACTGTAAAGCTGAACACACCTGAAATATATCTGCTAGGCATTCGGAAAGGCAAAGAGCCAGGTAAGGCTGAGCAGCACCCGTTTCCTCACTTATGGGGCTGAGACACTTCCACAGTCTATCAGGCTCAAATAACAGCCCTTGTGCTGTAAAACAAGGCCCTCCATTCATATTATATCACCAGGATCAACAACTGTCCTCGAATCCACCCCTCCCATTCACAATCACATCGTGCCCCTCACCGATCCCACAACCTACAGGCTCCACAACTCGCTAGGCTGTAATCAAGCTCTCAGTATTACTTGTTACAACTGGTCTTCTGCACTTTGGCTGCTTGTTAGTCTTCGTTTATGCCCAGTTGTTCATAAATTCTATTGCATTCCTTTATTTTCCTGTAAAGACAATGAGCCTCAAGGTAGTAAATGGTAAAATCGTGACAAGGTACAGTACAATCTAATACTTTAAAAAGAGTTCATTGCTGTAAACCACCTTGACTAATTCAACAGCATGACATAAAGCCATTGGGTGTCTATTGAGCTGCTGTGGAAGTTGTGTCCAGGCAAGATGAGTTAGAAACAGAGAAAACCTACAGCACAATACAGGCCCTTCGGCCCACAAAGCTGTGTCGAACATGTACTTACTTTAGAAAATACCGAGGGTTACCCATAGCCCTCTATGTTTCTAAGCTCCATGTATCTATCCAGGAGTCTTATAAAAGACCCTATCGTATCCACCTCCACCACCGTTGCCAGCAGCCCATTCCGCGAACTCACCACTCTCTGAGTAAAAAACTTACCCCTGACATCTCCCTGTATCTACTCCCCAGCACCTTAAAACTGTGCCCTCTTGTGGCAACCCTTTCAGCCCTGGGAAAAAACCTTGACGATCAATGCCTCTCATCATCTTATACACCTCTATCAGGTCACCTTTCATCCTCCGTCACTCCAAGGAGAAAAGGCAACCTGACACATTGTGTGCAGTCAACCCCAGCAAGAGAGGGCTTTGTGGAACACCACAGCAGGGGAGTGCAGCCATTTCACTGGATTCATTATTTGACACTTTACGAATTATTAGGTACTATTGTCCTCTAACTTGTAGGTTCTATTGGTTATTAACACCTGTAATACATAAATAAGGAATGTGAACATACACAAGCTGATTGGTCAATATCTGTATCCAAATGATCAATTTCTGTGTAAAAACAGCATTTCTTTGTCAATCTTTCAAACAGTTTGGTGACGACAGCCGAGCTGTTTTACTTGGACACAAATAAATAAACGGCGATTGAGGAACGAGTGCGAGTTTTCAGATTCCAGTTAATTGGTGGTGTAGATACCGATCTAAAGAAACCCTTACATCGACCTGTGCGGACTTTGCACCTGATCCTAGTTCCTCCCTCCCACATCCCAAAGACGTGCAACTTCCCCGTGTGCGGAACCAGCTGCTGGAGGAAGTGGTTGAGACCACCCTCAACCCTACTTCTGTTCCAGTTTTCCGATCCTTTCAGTATTCAACCATCTCCACCTTAAATATTCCCCATGATCCAAGCTGCACTGTTCTCAGCAAATTCCAATGATTCATGACCCACAGGGAAAATCCCTGCACACCTCAGTGTTAAAGATGCAACTGAGTTTGTAACTATGGCTGATGACCTGCCATATACAGTGGACACACACACGCACAGTCTTCTTTTGATTTGTCCGTTTATCATAAATTTTTCATTTTCCTGCAAGAAAATGTGGTAACAGGTATGTACTTTTATAATAAATTGACTTTGAACTTTGAATCTGGTAATGTGATAGTTTAGTACAACTGGTAATAAATAGCAATATAATAATAACTAACATAATTATGCACTGAGATTTATTTCTAATTGCAAGTTTGATTATGATTTGATTAATCTTGTACTTCACTGACACATGACCACACCCATCAGTTTTTGATGTGTTGTGTGTTTCAAAGACTCTGCCTTCGTTCTGTCACACAAATTCCCAATCTATCAGACTCCGTCTACATCCTTACCTCCAATGTTTTCACTTCTTGACCAGTTTAGCCAGTTCTCTGGCTATAAACTTAACTTACATAAGAGTGAACTTTTCCCAATTAATAAAGAAGCACAAGAATTAACATTTCGTGATCTTCCTTTTAAAGTAGTTCATAATCAATTTGGGATTACAGTCACAAGGAAGTTTAAAGATCTTTTTCGTGAAAACTTTGCCAAACTTTCATATACTATAAAACAGAGTCTGTTACAATGGTCACCTCTATCTATGTCTTTGGTAGGTCGTATTAATGTTGTTAAAATGTATGTTCTCCCTAAACTTTTATATTTATTTCAATCAATCCCAATTTTTATTCCTAAATCTTTTTTTGATTCCTTAGACTCTTATTATTTTGTCATATCTGTGGAAGAATAAGCGCTCTAGAATTAATAAAGTTTATCTCCAAAAATCTAAAAAAGAGGGTGGCATGGCTTTACCTAACTTTCCTTTATATTATTGGGCAGCCAATATACGTTGTGCTACCTTTTGGTCTTTTTTCCATGGCCAACCCGAGTGCCCTAATTGGGTGGCAATGGAGTTGAGCTCTACTAAAGAATTATCCATCTCTGCACATCTTGGCTCTGTACTCCACCTAGTAGTTTATCCAGATTAATAGTTAATCCTCTTGTTAGACACACTTTGCGTATTTTGGCTCAGTTTAGGAAGTTTTATGGTTTCCATGGTTTTTCCGTTTCTAGCCCTATCTTACATAATCACCTTTTTTTACCTACTACGTATGACTCAACATTCCATGATTGGTATAGGAAGGGCATTAGACATTTTGAAGATTTTTTTTATTGATAATCGCTTCGCTTCTTTCCAACAGCTCTCTGCTGAGTTCAATCTGCCCAATGCTCTTTTTTTAGATATCTCCAAATTAGACACTTCATTATTCCTTTAATTCCTAACTTCCCTGAAATGCCTGAGAAAAATGTTATGGACTTATTTCTTTCCATTAATCCACTAGGTAAAGGTTTAATATCATTTATTCCAGATAAATTAGCAGCCTTACGACGTGCCCCTGTGGATAAAATTAAAATGGCTTGGGAGCAGGATTTAAATATCTCCTTATCTGATGAGACTTGGGACTTGATTCTCAAATCGGTTAATTCAACCTCTCTTTGTGCTCGTCACTGCCTTTTACAGTTTAAGATTGTTCATAGAGCCCATATGTCTAAATCTAAATTATCTCGATTTTACCCTAACATTAGTCCGCTTTGTGATAAATGCAAAAGGCCTCTCTCATTCATATATACTGGTTTTGTCCTAGCTTGGAGAAATTTTGGAAAGATGTCTTCACAACGTTATCGTATATTCTGAATCACCACCTAGAACCTCACCCTTTAATTGCTTTGTTCGGTTTCCGGGGTGAGACTGATTTATGTCTGAGTTCAACTAAGTGTCGAATATTATCTTTTGCCTCTCCCCTGGCTAGACGTTTAATCCTCCTTAGATGGAGAGATGTTGCCCCGCCCACGCATGCTCAATGGCTTAACGATATTATGGCCTGCTTAGACCTTGAAAAAATTCATTATTCAGTTCTTAATTCGGATTTAAAGTTCCATAAGGTCTGGGGACCTTTTATTGAGTACTTTCATAACCTTCCTCTTAACTAAGGTTTTTTTTTTCGGTCCCTTGCTTTCAGCTCCTATTTTTTTGGTAGTAGGCATTAATATCTTCTGTTGCTAAGTGTATTTACCGCTTTGGGGGTTTGATTGTCCTGATTTATACTCTCTATATTGTGTTGTGGTTGGTCTTTTTTTGTGTTGCGGGGCTTGCCCTCTCTGATGCCCGTTTTGAACGAAGGGTCCGCAATTAATTAACTGTTTTTCTCTCTCCACAGATGCTACCTGACCCACTGAGAACTTTTTTTATCCTGCAAACAGTACGATAAGGATCAAAAGGTTTGACTTTAGTGGCGGGGTAGACATTGGGCCAGGAGTTTAGGGTGATCTCCTGTTCTCCTTTGAAAGAATGGCCTCCTGATTTCCAGCACTAACTAAAGCAGACAATTTCCAGCAGACCAGAGAAACTGGACACAGCTGCATGGGTCTGAATTGTCCACTCATCTCGAGGTATGGTTTAAACCGACAAGTGGAGCAAGAACAAATAACAACAGATTTGTGATCATCGATACTCTTCCCAAGATGACAAAAAAAGCCATCTTCAAAGGTTCATTTATTATCAAAGTTTACAACTCTGAGATTCTTCTTCTCCAGATAGACACGAAACAAAGAATAGCAGCACGATCATCAACCCCCAAATCCGCCCTCCATGCACAAAACACAAAAACAGAACAGGCACATCGACCCCTAAATCCCCCTCGCCTGCACTAACAAAACAAAGGGAGATAGAGCGAAAAACAGAACATTAAAAAAGCTATAAGACTGAAAAAGTCCATAGTCCCAGTCCACATCCAAAAAGCAGAACACCTGAGTAATATTCACCGAGCAGAGCGGGCAGTCTCCCCTCTCCGTAGCAGAGCGATCCCACAGCGATCAAAAGGCAGTCTCCCCTCTCCGGAGCAGAGTGATCCCACAGCGATCAAAAGGCAGTCTCCCCTCTCCGTAGCAGAGCGATCCCACAGTGATCAAAAGGCAGTCTCCCCTCTCCGTAGCAGAGCGGGCAGTCTCCCCTCTCCGTAGCAGAGCGATCCCACAGTGATCAAAAGGCAGTCTCCCCTCTCCGTAGCAGAGCGGGCAGTCTCCCCTCTCCGTAGCAGAGCGATCCCACCAGTGATCAAAAGGCAGTCTCCCCTCTCCGTAGCAGAGAGATCCCACCAGTGATCAAAAGGCAGTCTCCCCTCTCCGTAGCAGAGTGATCCCACCAGCGATCAAAAGGCAGTCTCCCCTCTCCGGAGCAGAGCGATCCCACAGCGATCAAAAGGCAGTCTCCCCTCTCCGTAGCAGAGCGATCCCACAGCGATCAAAAGGCAGTCTCCCCTCTCCGGAGCAGAGCGATCCCACAGTGATCAAAAGGCAGTCTCCCCTCTCCGTAGCAGAGTGATCCCACCAGTGATCAAAAGGCAGTCTCCCCTCTCCGTATCAGAGCGGGCAGTCTCCCCTCTCCGTAGCAGAGCGATCCCACCAGTGATCAAAAGGCAGTCTCCCCTCTCCGTAGCAGAGCGATCCCACCAGTGATCAAAAGGCAGTCTCCCCTCTCCGGAGCAGAGCGATCCCACCAGTGATCAAAAGGCAGTCTCCCCTCTCCGGAGCAGAGTGATCCCACCAGTGATCAAAAGGCAGTCTCCCCTCTCCGTAGCAGAGCGATCCCACAGCGATCAAAAGGCAGTCTCCCCTCTCCGGAGCAGAGTGATCCCACCAGTGATCAAAAGGCAGTCTCCCCTCTCCGTATCAGAGCGGGCAGTCTCCCCTCTCCGTAGCAGAGTGATCCCACCAGTGATCAAAAGGCAGTCTCCCCTCTCCGTATCAGAGTGATCTCACCAGTGATCAAAAGGCAGTCTCCCCTCTCCGTAGCAGAGTGATCCCACCAGTGATCAAAAGGCAGTCTCCCCTCTCCGTAGCAGAGTGATCCCACCAGTGATCAAAAGGCAGTCTCCCCTCTCCGTAGCAGAGCGATCCCACCAGTGATCAAAAGGCAGTCTCCCCTCTCCGTAGCAGAGCGATCCCACCAGTGATCAAAAGGCAGTCTCCCCTCTCCGTAGCAGAGCGATCCCACCAGTGATCAAAAGGCAGTCTCCCCTCTCCGTAGCAGAGTGATCCCACCAGAGATCAAAAGGCAGTCTCCCCTCTCTGTAGCAGAGCGATCTCACCAGTGATCAAAAGGCAGTCTCCCCTCTCCGGAGCAGAGTGATCCCACCAGTGATCAAAAGGCAGTCTCCCCTCTCCGTATCAGAGCGATCCCACCAGTGATCAAAAGGCAGTCTCCCCTCTCCATATCAGAGTGAACCCACCAGTGATCAAAAGGCAATCTCCCCTCTCCGTATCAGAGCGGGCAGTCTCCCCTCTCCGTAGCAGAGTGATCCCACCAGTGATCACAAGGCAGTCTCCCCTCTCCGTATCAGAGTGATCCCACCAGTGATCAAAAGGCAGTCTCCCCTCTCCGTAGCAGAGAGATCCCACCAGTGATCAGAAGGCAGTCTCCCCTCTCCGTAGCAGAGTGATCCCACCAGTGATCAAAAGGCAGTCTCCCCTCTCCGTAGCAGAGTGATCCCACCAGTGATCAAAAGGCAGTCTCCCCTCTCCGTAGCAGAGCGATCCCACCAGTGATCAAAAGGCAGTCTCCCCTCTCCGTAGCAGAGTGATCCCACCAGTGATCAAAAGGCAGTCTCCCCTCTCCGTAGCAGAGCGATCCCACCAGTGATCAAAAGGCAGTCTCCCCTCTCCGTAGCAGAGCGATCCCACCAGTGATCAAAAGGCAGTCTCCCCTCTCCGTAGCAGAGTGATCCCACCAGTGATCAAAAGGCAGTCTCCTCTCTCCGTAGCAGAGTGATCCCACCAGAGATCAAAAGGCAGTCTCCCCTCTCTGTAGCAGAGCGATCTCACCAGTGATCAAAAGGCAGTCTCCCCTCTCCGTAGCAGAGTGATCCCACCAGTGATCAAAAGGCAGTCTCCCCTCTCCGTATCAGAGCAATCCCACCAGTGATCAAAAGGCAGTCTCCCCTCTCCATATCAGAGTGATCCCACCAGTGATCAAAAGGCAATCTCCCCTCTCCGTATCAGAGCGGGCAGTCTCCCCTCTCCGTAGCAGAGCGATCCCCCAGCGATCAAAAGGCAGTTTCCCCTCTCCATAGCAGAGTGATCTCACCAGTGATCAAAAGGCAGTCTCCCCTCTCCGTAGCAGAGTGATCCCACCAGAGATCAAAAGGCAGTCTCCCCTCTCTGTAGCAGAGCGATCCCACCAGTGATCAAAAGGCAGTCTCCCCTCTCCGTAGCAGAGTGATCCCACCAGAGATCAAAAGGCAGTCTCCCCTCTCCGTAGCAGAGTGATCCCACCAGTGATCAAAAGGCAGTCTCCCCTCTCCGTAGCAGAGTGATCCCACCAGTGATCAAAAGGCAGTCTCCCCTCTCCGTAGCAGAGTGATCCCACCAGAGATCAAAAGGCAGTCTCCCCTCTCTGTAGCAGAGCGATCCCACCAGAGATCACAAGGCAGTCTCCCCTCTCCGTATCAGAGTGATCCCACCAGTGATCAAAAGGCAGTCTCCCCTCTCCGTAGCAGAGCGATCCCACCAGTGATCAGAAGGCAGTCTCCCCTCTCCGTATCAGAGTGATCCCACCAGTGATCAAAAGGCAGTCTCCCCTCTCCGTAGCAGAGCGATCCCACCAGTGATCAGAAGGCAGTCTCCCCTCTCCGTAGCAGAGTGATCCCACCAGTGATCAAAAGGCAGTCTCCCCTCTCCGTAGCAGAGCTATCCCACCAAAAGGCAGTCTCCCCTCCCCGTAACAGAGTGATCCCACCAGTGATCAAAAGGCAGTCTCCCCTCTCCGTAGCAGAGCTATCCCACCAAAAGGCAGTCTCCCCTCCCCGTAACAGAGTGATCCCACCAGAGATCAAAAGGCAGTCTCCCCTCTCCGTAGCAGAGTGATCCCACCAGAGATCAAAAGGCAGTCTCCCCTCTCCGGAGCAGAGCGATCCCACCAGTGATAAAGAGGCAGTCTCCCCTCTCCGTATCAGAGTGATCCCACCAGTGATCAAAAGGCAGTCTCCCCTCTCCGTATCAGAGTGATCCCACCAGTGATCAAAAGACAGTCTCCCCTCTCCGTATCAGAGCGATCCCACCAGAGATCAAAAGGCAGTCTCCCCTCTCCGGAGCAGAGCGATCCCACCAGTGATAAAGAGGCAGTCTCCCCTCTCCGTAGCAGAGCGATCCCACCAGTGATCAAAAGGCAGTCTCCCCTCTCCGTATCAGAGCGATCCCACCAGTGATCAAAAGGCAGTCTCCCCTCTCCGTATCAGAGTGATCCCACCAGAGATCAAAAGGCAGTCTCCCCTCTCCGTAGCAGAGCTATCCCACCAAAAGGCAGTCTCCCCTCCCCGTAACAGAGTGATCCCACCAGTGATCAAAAGGCAGTCTCCCCTCTCCGTAGCAGAGCTATCCCACCAAAAGGCAGTCTCCCCTCCCCGTAACAGAGTGATCCCACCAGAGATCAAAAGGCAGTCTCCCCTCTCCGTAGCAGAGTGATCCCATTAGTGATCAAAAGGCAGTCTCCCCTCTCTGTAGCAGAGTGATCCCACCAGAGATCAAAAGGCAGACTCCCCTCCCTGTATCAGAGTGATCCCACCAGTGATCAAAAGGCAGTCTCCCCTCTCCATAGCAGAGCGATCCCACCAGTGATCAGAAGGCAGTCTCCCCTCTCTGTAGCAGAGCGATCCCACCAGTGATCAAAAGGCAGTCTCCCCTCTCCGTAGCAGAGAGATCCCACCAGTGATCAAAAGGCAGTCTCCCCTCTCCGTATCAGAGCGATCCCACCAGTGATCAAAAGGCAGTCTCCCCTCTCTGTAGCAGAGTGATCCCACCAGAGATCAAAAGGCAGACTCCCCTCCCTGTATCAGAGTGATCCCACCAGTGATCAAAAGGCAGCCTCCCCTCTCCGTAGCAGAGCGATCCCACCAGTGATCAGAAGGCAGTCTCCCCTCTCCGTAGCAGAGCGATCCCACCAGTGATCAAAAGGCAGTCTCCCCTCTCTGTAGCAGAGCGATCCCACCAGTGATCAGAAGGCAGTCTCCCCTCTCTGTAGCAGAGCGATCCCACCAGTGATCAAAAGGCAGTCTCCCCTCTCCGTATCAGAGTGATCCCACCAGAGATCAAAAGGCAGTCTCCCCTCTCCGTATCAGAGTGATCCCACCAGTGATCAAAAGACAGACTCCCCTCTCTGTAACAGAGTGATCCCACCAGTGATCAAAAGACAGACTCCCCTCTCCGTATCAGAGTGATCCCACCAGAGATCAAAAGACAGACTCCCCTCTCCGTATCAGAGTGATCCCACCAGTGATCAAAAGGCAGTCTCCCCTCTCCGTATCAGAGTGATCCCACCAGTGATCAAAAGGCAGTCTCCCCTCTCCGTAGCAGAGTGATCCCACCAGTGATCAAAAGACAGACTCCCCTCTCCATAGCAGAGCGATCCCACCAGTGATCAGAAGGCAGTCTCCCCTCTCTGTAGCAGAGCGATCCCACCAGTGATCAAAAGGCAGTCTCCCCTCTCCGTAGCAGAGAGATCCCACCAGTGATCAAAAGGCAGTCTCCCCTCTCCGTATCAGAGCGATCCCACCAGTGATCAAAAGGCAGTCTCCCCTCTCTGTAGCAGAGTGATCCCACCAGAGATCAAAAGGCAGACTCCCCTCCCTGTATCAGAGTGATCCCACCAGTGATCAAAAGGCAGCCTCCCCTCTCCGTAGCAGAGCGATCCCACCAGTGATCAGAAGGCAGTCTCCCCTCTCCGTAGCAGAGCGATCCCACCAGTGATCAAAAGGCAGTCTCCCCTCTCTGTAGCAGAGCGATCCCACCAGTGATCAGAAGGCAGTCTCCCCTCTCTGTAGCAGAGCGATCCCACCAGTGATCAAAAGGCAGTCTCCCCTCTCCGTATCAGAGTGATCCCACCAGAGATCAAAAGGCAGTCTCCCCTCTCCGTATCAGAGTGATCCCACCAGTGATCAAAAGACAGACTCCCCTCTCTGTAACAGAGTGATCCCACCAGTGATCAAAAGACAGACTCCCCTCTCCGTATCAGAGTGATCCCACCAGAGATCAAAAGACAGACTCCCCTCTCCGTATCAGAGTGATCCCACCAGTGATCAAAAGGCAGTCTCCCCTCTCCGTATCAGAGTGATCCCACCAGTGATCAAAAGGCAGTCTCCCCTCTCCGTAGCAGAGTGATCCCACCAGTGATCAAAAGACAGACTCCCCTCTCCGTATCAGAGTGATCCCACCAGTGATCAAAAGGCAGTCTCCCCTCTCCGTAGCAGAGTGATCCCACCAGTGATCAAAAGGCAGTCTCCCCTCTCTGTATCAGAGCGATCCCACCAGAGATCAAAAGGCAGTCTCCCCTCTCTGTAGCAGAGCGATCCCACCAGTGATCAAAAGGCAGTCTCCCCTCTCCATATCAGAGTGATCCCACCAGTGATCAATAGACAGTCTCCCCTCTCCGGAGCAGAGCGATCCCACCAGAGATCAAAAGGCAGCCTCCCCTCCCCGTAACAGAGTGATCCCACCAGTGATCAAAAGGCAGTCTCCCCTCTCCGTAGCAGAGCGATCCCACCAGTGATCAAAAGGCAGTCTCCCCTCTCTGTATCAGAGCGATCCCACCAGTGATCAAAAGGCTGTCACGTGTCTCTGGCAGAATAGCAAACTCACCAGCAACCAAAAGGCAGGCAACCGGTGCTCACCTTCCGCATTCGCCCCGATTTCTCTATCTCCCTGGTCACTTCAATCAGCGAAATGGAGCCCCGTCTCACAGCTTCCTCAGCACGAGATTCACGCAAGCTTCCTCCACCTCCCAGAACCCTCTGTGCAGATCGCCAGAACACCCAAATCATCTCCAAACTACAAATCACTGGCTCAAACAGTTCCCGAATCACAATCAGCATGAAAGACAAACGTAAAAGACACAAAGGAAGTGAAATAGAGTCTGAACAGAAGGTGTCGACTGTGGGAGAACTGTACTCAGACACCATCGTGACCAGAAGTGGACATCCTCTGATTTTGTACACAATACCTGTGACTGCAATTCCTCCTGTGGCATATGCCTCAACTCTCAAGGGTGGGGGTGGGGGTGGAGATAGGGGGTAGGTGTAGTCAAAATCATGAGCCACTAAGGTTTGAGTCACCCTCTGATTAAAGTAACTGCAGCCGTCAGCACTGTGCCAAATCATCAGACGAAGTAATGATGACAGGTTACATTGTGAAGCACAAACATCACAATATGATTCACTTAGCAATCCTATTGTCACGCAAGTTCAGCTCTACATCTGACAGTCTGTCATATCTTGAGGCACTGACTATCCCTAGTTTATGACACCCTACATATATGGACAAGATCCTATCACCTGAAGTATTCAAGGACTCGACAACTCCTGCTCTCAATATTATTATTTATCTTTGCACACTGGTCATTACATTTTTGTCTGTAGTTTTTCATTGATTCTATTGTAGTTCTTTGCATCTGTGAATGCCCAAAGAAAATGAAACTGGGTAGAGTATGGTGGCATAAATGTGCTTTCATAATTAATTTACTTTGAACTTATAATTTTTTTAAATTCTAATTACATTCTTTTCTGTATAATAGTCATTGAGGGATATAGTACTGAAACAGGCCATTTGGCCCATTTCATCCATGCCCACTACATTTTTTGTGTGACAATTCTGAAATGTTCTCCATGTCTGCATCGCAGGATCCTGTTGTGCATATATAAGGCAATAAACTCAAATTAAAATTCAGGATCCGACATACAACACCGTGCAAAAGTCTTAGTGACGTACAGTATATATAGCTAGGATGCCCAAGATTTTTGTACCATACTGTAGTAATTTTATTTATTACACTGTACTGCTGAGGCATTAAAAAAAAAGCAAATTTCATGACATACGTGAGTGATGATAAACCTGATTCTGATCTGGGTCTTTGTTGTGGACTGAGAGTGGGAAGGGGGCAGGGAGAGGGGGGATCATAGTTGTGGAAAGGGGAGGGTGCGAGAAGCACCAGGAAGACATTCTGTAATGATTAATAAACCAATTGTTTGGAATCAAATGACCTTGCCTGGTGTCTCAGGGCTGTGTGTCTACACCCCACCCCCGCCCCAGCACTTGTTCTCTGACCTGTCGCAGTGCCCCACCCTCGCCGTTAACAACATCCTGTACTCCCACCAGATTTACAGGTACGTTCTCCACTCCATGTGGACAAATACACTTCCACGTAAAAGTTTTAGGTGCCTAGAGTGCAAGAATTTTACCCAGTACTCCATACGTGTTCCTACCAGTTTCTGTTCCTCTCGCTCCCTCCCCCTTGTGAGGTCTGAATGTGTTTCCTGTGTGTTCTTACTGTACTGGGTGATTTTTTTGCGTACTTTCCAACTGAAGGACAAAACTGAAGTCAAAGTATAATGTCAGAGCCACAGACAAAGTGCAGGCACACAACAAGTGCCACAACAAGGTAGATTCAGGGCTCAAGAATCCATTTTATTGTACGACAGGGCCGTTGAAGAGTCTCATAACTGGTGGGGTGGAAGCCATCTTTGAGGCTGCAATGTGCTTTCAGCCCGTCAGGCAGCTCTGGTCCCGAGGAAGAGCCTAGGCTCAAAATGTCGGATGTTTCTTTCTCTCCACAGACGGCTGCCTGACCTGCCGAGCTCCCCCAGCACTTTGTACGTTCTTCTGCCCGGCGGGAGAGGGCAGAGGAGAGAACGTCCGGGGTGGCTGGCTGCTTTACCGAGTTAGCGAGGTGTAGGCAGGGCCCATGGAGGGGAGGGTGGTTCCTGTGTCCACAGCCCTCTGGAGTTTCCTGTAGTCCTGGGCTGAGCAACTGCCAAGCCAAGCTGTGGTGTTCTGTGCTGAATCTCTGAAAAATGGTGAGGACCAATGGGCAGATGGCAAATTTCCTTAGGCCCCAGAGGAGATATAACGTACAAACTACTTTTATCCAAAGATCATAGCACATACATGTTACCACATACACCTTGAGATTCACTCACACAGCAGTCAAAGAATTCCGATGAAATCAAATAAAACCACACAAAGACTGACAACCAACCAAAGTGCATTTGACTCTTTAGCCGGGAGGCCAAACTTACTCTGTAATGGGTTGGGTGACACACTGGTCCCCTTGATGTGAACTCCGGAGAATGCTTTCACAATGAATAACCAGAACGGACAGCAGCTGAGACAAATGACAGTGACAACCTTCACTGGAAGGCAAGCTGACACTTGCTGCATTACAGAGCGCGTAACTTGAAAGCATCCCGCAGATCTTTAGTCAGCAGACTGTTGTTGGAATGTAGGAAGGGCTGCAGGTTAAGCTGACACATTAAACAGACTGAAAATGAGACTGCTTTATTACATGAACATCCAAAGATGGTGCGTTACGTTGTTTGTGTTAACAACTAACACGCCCAAGGACATCCTTGACAGTCCACAGGTGTCCCAGACATTCCAGCTCCAACATAGCATGACTCTGATGGCTGTCAGGACAACCACAAGCAGCGAGAAAAACAACCCTCTTTTCTCCCTCACCCCCCCACGCAGCCAATCCTGCAACTGACAAAGGCTTCCGGATCCCCCGATCGAACTTTGGGGCCCCATCTTCAGTACTACCAGTGGATCTTGCAGGAATGCGGTCTGCGGCGAGTAGGCCTTTGATTTGGGCTGTGAGACCGTCTAGGGATGACACAGTGACACGGTGGACAGCAGAAGGCTTTACAGTGCCAGTGGCTGGGGTTCAATTCTTGCTGCTGTCTGTAAGGAGTTTGTACGTTCTCCCCGTGACCACGTGGGTTCCCTCAGGGCTCCCCAGTATTCTCCCACATTCCAAAAACGTACGGGTTAGGGTTGTGAGTTGTGGGCGTTCCATTGTTGGTTATGGACTCCCCCCCCATCACTTCCTGGCCTAGATTGTGTCTGGGTTGGACAGTATGGGCTGCCCCCCCAGAACATCCTTGGACTGTGCCGCCGACAGCTCCATGGAAACACTCCACTTTAGGCGGGTCTCTGTGGGAAATACTCCCTCTATCAGACCCGAGACCCACTGAACCTCAGCCAGCGGCTTTTCAGCCCCAAAATATGGGCAGTGGGCAAATTCATCCACCCAGTCAGCAGGGAATCTTTGGAATCCTCTTCCCAGGAGGCTGTGGAGACAGCTGTGCTTGAGAGACAGACTGAGGTTTTCATATATTAAGGGAATCTATGGATGTGGGGTTAGCGTAAAAAAATGGCACTGAGATACAAGATCAACCAGGCGTGAAACAGATACAAGGGGCCAAATAGACAACACCTGCTTCCATTTTTATTCTAGGATTGGACTCGATAAAACAGAATTTTAGAGGGGAAACGCAGGTTGCTATGGTAAAGTAAGTCACATGGCTCAAAAGGTCCATGTGGAACTGGCATGTTTACTTTCTTAAAGGTAAAGAAGGTTGAACAAACTCGAACAAACTTCGACTGAGGCAACGTTGAAAGTGTATCATGGCCGGATCCATTCTTGTATGTTACAATGGAGGGTAGTGAACACAGCTCAGCCCATCACGGGCAATCTACAGGACGCACTGCCTCAGGATGGCAATGATCATCAGAGATCGCCATCTTTTCACGACTACCATCGAGCGAGACGTCCAGAAGCCCGAAGCCTCACACCACCAGATCCTGGAACAGCTACAATCTTGAACTGATCTACTTGTGTAATCCTTAATATCAGTGACACTGTGACCACGTTGCACTATCACGCACTTCGTTTGTGCTCTTTCTCGTGTGGTGACCCACTTTCTACGCAGGCGAACCGGCTCACAAAACGGCGTGCGCGTCAGCAGAGAGACCAGCCCCAAAATGGCGCTGGGCCTCCTTCTCCACCAGCAAGGGGAGAAATCCCACGCGTGAGAAGAGACTTTTGTAACGCACCTCTGGGGTCATTTCTGCCCGGAGAGGACGGGAATGGAACTGCACAAAAGCCAGTGCTGCGAAGGTTGAATAAGCTAGTCTCGAGTGCAACTTACAGACTGTGTGTCGTTATTTCTAGCTCTGTGTGTAGCACGTCGCTACACTTCTATAATTGTTAATGTACAGTACTGTTCAAAAATCTTAGTCACATACTGTGTATCTAGCTAGGGTGCCCAAGACTTTGGTGTAGTACAGTATTTGCCAATGTAGAGCAGAGAGTAAGTTTGTAAATCTGGCAGGGGCAAAGGATGTTAGGAATGGCAAGGGTAGAGTGCCACAGGAAGGGTGTGGGACATGTAGCAGAGGAGGAGTGCCAGGGGCAGGGAGTGGCACAGGTACAGACACACCCAGTCCTGAGGCACCAAACTAGGTCATTTGATTCCAAACAATTGATTTATTGATCATTACAGAATGTATCTCCGGTGCTTCCCTCTTCCCAACCATGATTCCCCTCTTCCTGCCCCCTTCCCACTCTCAGTCCACAATAGCTTTAGTTGTCACTCATGTCATGACAATCTCTTTTGCAACAGCAGTACAGTGCAATGCATAAAATTACTACAAAACTGCACAAGAGTCTTCGGCAACCTAGCGTTACATATCCCAAAAACAAGCGTTCACCAACTTCCCTCAAGTAAGAAAAACTACATTTTAAAATAATTTAATACACATTACTCAGCCCTCCCAAATTTCTATTTCCTCCCGAACAACGATCATCACATCACACTTCCAAACAAAAGAAGGACAGGCAATAGCTCATTAACTTTACTTTCCACTGCCTACTCATCTCACCTGGTGCGCATCTCTTCCCGCTTCTCTGTCGCTCTATTCCCCCTCTCCCCCCACATCAGCCTCCTCCGACACAGGGAACCAGCAGCAGATTTTAATAAGACAGCACAGGATAGTGGCTTGTGGACATTCCAGCAAGTTGCCCCAGCAACCCCGACAAATCCGATTAGCCCGACTCCTTTGTGGTATTAAACTTGAACTTCTGGTTTCCTCCACACCCTGAGAACACGCAGGCTCCGAGCTACGACATGTAATGAACAGCTGGAAATGACCCCTTTCACATAGGGTAAGGGGCAATGGGGAGTTGACAAGTGTGTGTGTGTGTGTGACAGAGAGTGAGAGTGTGTGTGAGAGACAACGAGAGAGAGAGATCGAGAACAAACAAACAGGTTCTGGGTGCAAGGAATTGTATTGGTGTGGACTGTGGATTCATCATTAAGGACCCCCACTATCCAGGACGTATCCTCCCCAGTAAAGACTCTTGCAAATCTCTACAGACGTACAGTGGATAACATTCTGACTGGTTGCACCAACTGCTCCGATGCACAGGAACAGAAAAAGCTGCAGACAATTGTGTTGTGTATTTAATATTTTAGCAATATTGTAAATACATTGTTTGCTGAAGCATTCTTATGCAGTTAAATAATTAATTACGGGTTAAATGTAAAAATAAGTGAATGGTATACGTCACGGCAGCTCCACACCACTGGCGCACACCTCGCTTCAAGTAAAAATAAAACTGAGACACGTTATGTTCAAGCTCCCTTGTTTTTCTTACAATTAGTTTTACATTTTGGAGTTTCAAAAAGTAACAGTGGCAATGAGGAAGCTTTAACTGAACCCAAGATGACTCCTACCTGCTGAGGAGCAGCAAGACATTTCAGTTAAATAAAAAAGCACCGCCATACATTTGAGTTTTATAAAAAAGCAGAGTGCAGCACGATTTCTTTTTGAAGCAACTTTGCCTCTTCAGTAGGGGGTTGCAAGAAACAGTCAAGTTAAAAAAAGGCAAAAAATTGGCTAAATTCTGGTAATAATTATAATTTCCTTAAAAAAGCATGAACGGCTAGCTACATTGGAAAAAATAGATGCATTCAAGTGCACAAAAGATGACTGGATATTGTATATGAAGTGAACTGATCATGCTTTCATAGCCAATGAGAAGCAAGTGCCAGTTTTACTGATGCATTGGGTTTAAAGGCATCCATTTTTGCTTAGAAGTTTAACTGCTCCAATGTAGGAATATCTGGAACCAAAAGCATTGTTGATTGCAGCATGCTTCAGGTTTTATAAGCAGAATCAAAAGGAAGGAGATTCCATTTTAGTGTATGTGGCTAAATTGAAGAGACTGTCTGAGCATTACCAGTTCAGTCTTCGGCTTAATCATGCACTGAGAGATTGTGGAGTCTGACAAGAAATCTTTCAGGAACAGCTCCTAACTGAAGCACAACTCACATTTTAAAGAGCAGTTGAAATTGCTGTATCAATGGAAACGGCTGACGGAGGCGCAATTGAGATGCAGTCAGGAATGAAAGTGAGCATGAACAACTGTTATGTCCAAACAGAAACATGGCTGGTCAAACAAGTTGTATTACCATTGCAGCAGGACCAATGCAGTTCAACTTGCAGAAGATGCAGCAAAGTAGGACATACAAACTGCATGTCGGGCAGACAAAAGTAAGTGGACTACACAGGGAAGAGGAAAAGATTAAGAAATCAACTTGCCACTTCAGAAAGAGCACTAATCTCTCGGTGTTGGTGAAAAATTGGATAATGATGAGACTGACACAGGACTGAATAGCCTTGAGATTTACAATGTGAAAACTACTAATAGACAAGCAATATTATTCACACCTGAAGTGAATGGAAAATTAGTTTAAATGGAATTGGACACTGGCTTGGCTGTTTCAATCATTCCACAAAAAGAGTTTGAATGGCATTTCAAAGATACTAAACTGAAGCCGGCAGATATCCAACTAAGAACTTATACCGGAAAAAAGTTAACTCCTGTGTAAATGACATTTGTAACAGTGAGATACAACAAGCCACATTGGGCTTGTTTGCTGTAAAAACAGGAGGGCCAACGTTGTGGAGCATGATTGGGTGAGACAGTTATATCGTGATTGGAGATCCATCCACCATTTCCATATCACGTCCCCAACAACAGAATCAACTGAAAGCAAATTAAGACAGGTACTGGATGATGCCACAGCACTGTTCAAGATGGGACTGGAAAACTCAAACATATCCAGGGTTAAATGAAACTGCCACGCCCAGGTTTTCCACAGCCCGTCTGGTTCTTTATACAATCTGTGATAAAGAAGCCAGTGAACTAGACTGCATGGACACCGAAGGAATTCTTCCCAAGTCTGAGCGAAGCCCATGGGCAATACCAGTGGTCCCAGCAGCCAAGAAGAATGGGTCTGTGAGGATCTTAAGGTCACCAGCAAGCCAGTGCTGAAAGTAGTTCAATACTCTCCTGTCCAGGATAGGGATGTTGTTGCAGAAGGAAAGCACTTCTGCAAAGTGGACAGCTGAGGCCTACCTGCAGATGGCGAAGGAAGAAGAGTCCAAAGTGTTTCTCACCATGAACACTCACAAGGGGTTTATCACCATAATAGGTTTAGTTTGGAGTAGCATCTGCACCTGCACTCTGGCCAAAAGCAATGGACCAGGTGTAGCAAGCACTCAGTGTTGACCAGATGACATGACTGTTGCCAGTAGGGATGGCAAGGAACATCTCCAAACTCAAGGCAGTGTTAGAATTTCATATTAATGGGCTCAGGGCACAATGCAACAACTGTGAACTCCAAAAACTAAGGATTACACAAGTGTGCTGAGAAAATTCAAATAGCGGTGGATGCCCCAAGGCCAAAGAATGCATTCCTTTTTAGGATTTAAACAAAACAATATAACAAATTCCTACCAAACCTGACGACTGTGCTCCACCCCTTGAACACATGACTTCAGATCGGGAGGAAATGGCAATGGACAAAGCAGTGTGAGGCTGCTTTCGAACAGGTAAAGGAGATGGTGACGTCTGACACTGTACTCCCTCATTGTCCAGTGAAGCTTCACTGAGACGCCTCACCTGACTGTTCAGGAGATGTAGTTGTGTCTCATTTCATGAGTGATGGAAGTGAACACCCCATAGCTTTTGCATCACGTTCCCTTACCGCTGCAGAGAAAAATTACTCACAGACCGACGGAGAGGACTTGGCTCTGGAGCTGGTTTGTAAGGGAGAGAGTTTACCCTCGTTACTGATCATCAACCACCGCTGCCCATTTTCCATCCACGGACAGCAGCAGCACAAATGCAGAGATCCGCTTTGGCTCTCGGAGAACACAACTACAAGACTTCAACAGGACAACTAATCATGAAAAGGCTGACGGATTGTCCTGTTTACCCTTGGAGAAGGAAATTCCTGAAAATTTAACAACAGAGGACATCTTCTTGACATTTTATAATGCAAAATCAAAAGTCTCCATACTACGGCAGTGACGATCCAAAGGATCATGGTGGGACTGGAAAACTCACACATATCAAGGGTAGTGTTAAATGAAACTGCTTCTCCCCCACCCCCCCCCAACTGTCTCAGGTCTACACGGCTGGAACATACATGCAGCAGAAATTCCAGTCCTGTAGCGGTGTGCTACATGCAGCGCTGGCCTCTGCGCCAAGGTGCCGGAAACTCGGCCGGTTGCGCCAGGTCCACATGGGCCGGTTTGAGTCGGTCCACCGTGAAAACCTCCTCTTTCCCCCCAACGTCCAGCACGAACGTGGACCCGTTGTTCCGGAGCACCATAAACGGCCCCTCGTACGGCCGCTGCAGCAGGGGCCGATGCCCGCCCCTTCGTACAAACACAAACTTACAGTTCTGCAGGTCTTTGGGTACGCAGGTCGTGTGCCGCCCCTGCTGTGAAGTGGGTATGGGGGTCAGGTTACCGAGCTTCTCGCATAGTCTGCCCAGGACCGCTGCGGGATCTTCCTCTTGCCCCCGTGGGGCTGGTAGGAACTGCCCGGGGACGACCAGGGGCGTGCCGTATACCAACTCGGCCAACGAGGCGTGCAGGTCGTCTTTGGGCGACGTGCGGATTCCGAGCAGGACCCAGGGAAGCTCGTCCACCCAGTTGGCTCCTCGCAGGCGGGCCATGAGGGCCAACTTCAGGTGACGGTGGAAACGCTCCACTAGCCCGTTCGACTGTGGGTGGTAGGCAGTGGTGTGGTGCAGCTGAGTCCCCAAAAGGCTGGCCATAGCTGACCACAGGCTGGAGGTGAACTGGGCGCCTCTGTCGGAGGTAATGTGGGCCGGTACACCAAAGCGAGATATCCAGGTGGTGATCAGGGCTCGGGCGCAAGATTCAGAGGTGGTGTCGGTGAGCGGGACCGCCTCTGGCCATCTTGTGAACCGGTCCACGATAGTCAGGAGGTGCCGCACTCCTCGCGACACTAGCAGGGGACCCACGATATCCACATGAATGTGGTCGAAACGCCGGTGGGCGGAATGGAACTGCTGCGGTGGGGCTTTGGTGTGCCGCTGCACCTTGGCCGTCTGGCAGTGCATGCACGTTTTGGCCCATTCACTGACCTGTTTGCGGAGTCCGTGCCAAACGAACCTGCTGGAAACCATCCGGACAACTGTCCGCCAAGTTATGAATGGAGTCGAAAACACGGCGCTGCCAGGCTATCGGGACGACGGGACGGGGCTGGCCGGTGGCGACGTCACAGAGTAGGGTCTTCTCACCTGGACCTATGGGGAGGTCCTGGAGCTGCAAACCTGAGACTGTGGTTCTGTAACTCGGAATCTCCTCATCTGCCTGCTGCGCCTCTGCCAGTGCCTCAAAGTCTACCCCTTGGGAAAGGGCATGAACGGTAGGGCAAGAGAGCGCATCCGCCACGACATTGTCCTTTCCCGAGACGTGCCGGACATCCGTCGTGTATTCAGAGATGTAGGACAGGTGGCATTGCTGGCGGGACGACCAGGGGTCGGATGCTTTTGTAAATGCAAAGGTAAGCGGTTTGTGGTCCGTGAACGCGGTGAAGGGCCGACCTTCTAGGAAGTACCTGAAATGCCGGATTGCCAGGTAGAGCGCCAACAGTTCCCGGTCGAAAGCACTGTATTTGAGCTCGGGTGGTCGCAGGTGTTTGCTGAAAAACGCCAGGGGTTGCCAGCGACCTGCGATGAGTTGCTCCAGCACCCCACCGACTGCCGTGTTAGATGCGTCCACTGTGAGGGCGGTAGGGGTGTCCATTCTGGGATGTACTAGCATTGTGGCGTTCGCCAAAGCTTCCTTCGTTTGAACGAAAGCGGCGGCGGACTCCTCGTCCCAGGTAATGTCCTTGCCCGGACCCAACATCAGGGCGAACAGGGGGCGCATGATCCAGGCAGCTGAAGGGAGGAAGCGGTGGTAGAAATTGAGAGGAACTCGAAAAGGCCGAATGGGGTGATGAGAGCCGTTTTGGGGACGTCGTCAGGATGCATCGGAATTTGATGGTACCCTCGGACGAGGTCTACCTTGGAGAAGATCCGTGCGCCGTGCAGGTTTGCTGCAAAGTCCTGAATGTGCGGCACAGGGTAGCGGTCCGGTGTGGTAGCCTCGTTCAGCCTGCGGTAGTCGCCGCACGGTCTCCAGCCTCCCGTCGCTTTGGGCACCATGTGCAGGGGGGAAGCCCAGGGGCTGTCGGACCGCCGGATGATCCCCAATTCCTCCATCCTCTGGAACTCCTCCTTCGCCAGTCGGAGCTTGTCCGGGGGAAGCCGCCGAGCGCGGGCGTGGAGGGGTGGTCCCTGGGTTGGGATGTGGTGCTGTACGCCGTGTCGGGGCATGGCCGCTGTGAACTGCGGTGCCAGAACCGATGGGAAATCCGCCAGGACCCTGGTGAAGTCGTTGTCGGACAGCGTGATGGAGCCGAGCTGAGGGGCTGGCAACTGGGCTGCAGCCAGGGAGAACGTCTGAAAGGTCTCGACGTGGACCAGTCTCTGCCTCGGCAGGTCGACCAGTAGGCTGTGAGCCCGCGAAAAGTCCGCATCCAGAAGCAGTTGGGCTACTGCGGCCAGTGTGAAGTCCCACGTGAACCGGCTGGAGCCGAACTGTAGCTGCACCGTACGGGTGCCGTAGGTCCATACTGTGCTGCCGTTCACAGCCCTCAGGGAGGGCCCCGGTGCCCTGCTGCGGGTGTCGTAACTCGTTGGAGGTAAAACGCTGATTTCGGCACCAGTGTCGACCAAAAAGTGGCGTCCCGACCTTCTATCCCACACATACAGGAGGCTATCCCGATGGCCAGCCGTCGTAGCCATCAGCGGCGGCTGGCCCTGGCGTTTCCCGGGAACTTGCAGGGCGGGCGACAACGGCGGGCTTCTGCGCCCCACCGCTGGTGGTAGAAACACCAGTGTTCGTTGGGCCCCCCACCCCTGCCCCTGGGGTTGGCAGGCTCTGCGGCCGGGCCTGGACTGGTTTGCTGCTGGGAGCGTGGTTGGGAGATCTGTGCGATGGACGCCCCGCTCACCTTTTTGGCGTTCTACAGCAAGTCCGCCCGGGCTGCTACCCTCCGGGGGTCACTGACATCCGCGTCGGACAGCAGCAGGCGTATGTCCTCGGGCAGCTGCTCCAGGAATGCCTGCTCAAACATGAGGCATGTGTGTCCGTCGGTGAGAGACAACATCTCATTCATTAAAGCCGATGGAAGTCTGTCGCCCAAGCCATCCAGGTGCAGTAAACGGGCAGCCCGCTCGTGCCGTGAGAGTCCGAAAGTCCTGAGGAGCAGGGCTTTGAATTCCGTGTACTTGCCGTCTGCCGGGGGCGACTGTACGAACTCCGCGACCTGGGCAGCTGTGTCCTGGTCGAGGGAGCCCACCACGTAGTAGTAGCGGGTGTCTTCTGAGGTGATCCGGCGAACGTGGAATTGGGCTTCGGCTTGCTGGAACCATAGGTTCGGTCGCTGTGTCCAGAAACCCGGCAGTTTCAACGAAACCGCATGAACAGAGGCGGCAGCGGTCATTTCTGGTCCAAAAATCGTTTGGACCGTCGGGGTCACCAATTGTAGCGGTGTGCTACATGCAGCGCTAAAATTACGACACGGAGTCGGTAACAGCAGTCGAAGAAAAAGCTTTATTCAAAATCCTCAGCCTCACTTTTAAGCCTCCTTCAACCTGCCCCCCATGGCGCAGAGGCTCCAAAGCTCTGTGCTCGCAAACCCCCTTAGCCGGAACGCTGGCTAATTGTGAGCCGGTTCGTATGTGCCAGGAAATGGGTCGCCACAATACCCATTTTCACCTGAGCCAGGATTAACTTGACAGGGGTTGCCTTATATGGGGATTGAGAGTTGTTATACTGTGGCGACTCATTTCCTAGCATATCCGAACCGACTCACAATTAGATAGCCTACGGGGGTTTGCGAGCACAGAGCTTTGGAGCCTCCGCGCCACGGGGGGCCGGTTGACAGAGGCTTAAAAGTGAGGCTGAAGTTTTCGAATAAAGTTTTTTCCTTCGACTGCAGTTACCGACTCCGTGTCGTAATTTTAGCGCTGCGTGTAGCACACCGCTACAATTGGTGACCCCGACGGTCCAAACGATTTTTGGACCAGAAATGACCGACGCCGCCTCTGTTCATGCGGTTTCATTGAAACTGCCGGGTTTCTGGACACAGCGCCCGGACCTATGGTTCCAGCAAGCCGAAGCCCAATTCCACGTTCGCCGGATCACCTCAGAAGACACCCGTTACTACTACGTGGTGAGCTCCCTCGACCAGGACACAGCGGCCCAGGTCGCGGAGTTCGTACAGTCGCCCCCGGCAGACGGCAAGTACACGGAATTCAAAGCCCTGCTCCTCAGGACTTTCGGACTCTCACGGCGCGAGCGGGCTGCCCGTTTACTGCACCTGGATGGCTTGGGAGACAGACCTCCATCGGCTTTAATGAATGAGATGTTGTCTCTCACCGACGGACACACACCCTCCCTCATGTTTGAGCAGGCATTCCTGGAGCAGCTGCCCGAGGACATACGCCTGCTACTGTCCGACATGGATTTCAGTGACCCCCGGAAGGTGGCAGCCCGGGCGGACTTGCTGTGGAACGCCAAGAAGGTGAGTGGGGCGTCCATCGCACGGATCTCCCAGCCACGCTCCCGGCAGCAGACCAGTCCAGGCCCGGCCGCAGAGCCCGCCAACCCCCGGCCCAATGAACACTGGTGCTTCTACCACCAGCGGTGGGGCGCAGAAGCCCGCCGTTGTCGCCCGCCCTGCAAGTTCCCGGGAAACGCCAGGGCCAGCCGCTGCTGATGGCTACGGCGGCTGGCCATCGGGATAGCCTCCTGTATGTGTGGGATAGAAGGTCGGGACGCCGGTTTTTGGTCGATACTGGGGCTGAGATCAGTGTTTTACCTCCGACGGGTTACGACACCCGCAGCAGGGCACCGGGTCCCCCCCTGAGGGCCGCGAATGGCAGCACAGTAAGGACCTATGGCACCCGCCAGGTGCAGCTACTGTTCGGCCCCAGCCAGTTCACGTGGGACTTCACACTGGCCGCCGTAGCCCAACTGCTTCTGGGTGCGGATTTTTTGCGGGCTCACAGCCTGCTGGTCGACCTGCCCAGGAAGAGACTGGTACACGCCGAGACCTTTCAGACGTTCTCCCTGGGCGCGGCCCAGTTGCCAGCCCCTCACCTCGGCTCCATCACGCTGTCCGACAACGACTTCACCAGGGTCCTGGCGGAGTTCCCATCGGTTCTGGCACCGCAGTTCACAGCGGCCATGCCCAGGCACGGCGTACAGCACCACATCCCGACCCAGGGACCACCCCTCCATGCCCGCGCTCGGCGGCTTCCCCCAGACAAGCTCCGACTGGCGAAGGAGGAGTTCCAGAGGATGGAGGAATTGGGGATCATCCGGCGGTCCGACAGCCCATGGGCCTCCCCCCTGCACATGGTGCCCAAAGCGACGGGGGGCTGGAGACCGTGCGGCGACTACCGCAGGCTGAACGAGGCTACCACACCGGACCGCTACCCTGTGCCGCACATTCAAGACTTTGCGGCAAACCTGCACGGCGCACGGATCTTCTCCAAGGTAGACCTCGTCCGAGGGTACCATCAAATCCCGATGCATCCTGACGACGTCCCCAAAACGGCTCTCATCACCCCATTCGGCCTTTTCGAGTTCCTCCGCATGCCGTTCGGCCTGAAGAATGCCGCACAGACGTTCCAGCGGTTAATGGACGCGGTGGGACGGGACCTGGACTTCGCGTTCATCTATTTGGATGACATCCTCATAGCCAGCGGCAGTCGTCAGGAGCATCTGTCCCACCTCCGTCAACTCTGCGCCCGACTGAGTGAGTACGGTCTTACAATCAACCCTGCCAAATGCCAGTTCGGACTCGATACCATTGACTTCCTGGGCCACAGGATTACTAAAGACGGGGCAACCCCTCTGCCCGCTAAGGTAGATGCGGTCCGCCACTTCCCCCGACCCACCACGATCAAAGGCCTTCAGGAATTCGTAGGTATGGTCAATTTCTACCGCCGCTTCCTCCCTTCAGCTGCCCGGATCATGCGCCCCCTGTTCGCCTTGATGTCGGGTCCGAGCAAGGACATTACCTGGGACGAGAAGTCCGCCGCCGCTTTCGTTCAAACGAAGGAAGCTTTGGCGGACGCAGCAAAGCTAGTACATCCCAGAATGGACACCCCTACTGCCCTCACAGTGGACGCATCCAACACGGCAGTCGGTGGGGTGCTGGAGCAACTCATCGCAGGTCACTGGCAACCCCTGGCGTTTTTCAACCCCTGCGGCCACCCGAGCTCAAGTACAGTGCTTTTGACCGGGAACTGTTGGCGCTCTACCTGGCAATCCAGCACTTCAGGTACTTCCTAGAAGGTCGGCCCTTCACCGCGTTCACGGACCACAAACCGCTTACCTTTGCGTTTACGAAAGCATCCGACCCCTGGTCATCCCGCTCACCGACACCACCTCCGAATCTTGCGCCCGAGCCCTGATCGCCACCTGGATATCTCGCTTTGGTGTACCAGCCCACATTACCTCCGACAGAGGCGCCCAGTTCACCTCCAGCCTGTGGTCAGCTATGGCCAGCCTTTTGGGGACTCAGCTGCACCACACAACTGCCTACCACCCACAGTCGAACTGGCTAGTGGAGCGTTTCCACCGTCACCTGAAGTCGGCCCTCATGGCCCGCCTGCGAGGAGCCAACTGGGCGGACGAGCTTCCCTGGGTCCTACTCGGCATCCGCACTGCGCCCAAGGACGACCTGCACGCCTCGTCGGCCGAGTTGGTATATGGCACGCCCCTGGTCGTCCCCGGGGAGTTCCTACCAGCCCCAAGGGGGCAAGAGGAAGAACCCGCAGCAGTCCTGGGCAGACTTCGCGAGAAGCTCGGTAACCTGGCCCCCATACCCACTTCACAGCATGGGCGGCACCCGACCTGCGTACCCAAAGACCTACAGAACTGTAAGTTTGTGTTTGTACGAAGGGGCGGGCATCGGCCACCGCTGCAGCGGCCATACGAGGGGCCGTTTATGGTGCTCCGGAACAACGGGTCCACGTTCGTGCTGGACGTTGGGGGGAAGGAGGAGGTTTTCACGGTGGACAGCCTCAAACTGGCCCATGTGGACCTGGCGCAACCGGCCCTCGGCGCAGAGGCCGACCTCCCAAGCAGGTTCTGGCCCAGACTGTGGACATTGGGGGGTGTATCGCCGGTTCTGGGGGGGGGTTATGTGGCGACTCATTTCCTAGCGTATCCGAACCGACTCACAATTAGATAGCCTACGGGGGTTTGCGAGCACAGAGCTTTGGAGCCTCTTCGCCATGGGGGGCCGGTTGACAGAGGCTTAAAAGTGAGGCTGAAGTTTTCGAATAAAGTTTTTTCCTTCGACTGCAGTTACCGACTCCGTGTCGTGATTTTAGCGCTGCGTGTAGCACACCGCTACAATACCATCCAAGCTGAGAGCTAAATGCCAGGTATCCAGACGTAGTCAAAATGAAAGAATAGATCAACGTGCACTGCTCAGGCTGCAAAGAAGTGAATTGCACACAGTGCCTATAAAAAGAATTCGCCCCATTCCCCCCCAGGAAGTTTTCGTGTTTTATCGTTTTACAACATTGAATCACAGCGGATTTAATTTGGCGTTTTTTTGATAGTGATAGTGATCGACAGAAAAGAGAGTCGAGTCAAAGTGAAAATAGATCCCTACAAGGTGATCTAGATTAATCCTTATAAAACACAAAATAATTGACTGCATAAGTATTCACCCCCTTTAATGTGACACGCCAAATCACCCCTGGTGCAGCCAATCAGTTTTAGAATTTTTAAAGTCAAGGTGTTTCAATCGATTGTAGTAAAATACACCCGTATCTGGAAGGTCCAGCTGCTGAGGGCTGCACTGGATGATGGATGTGTAGCATACATGTCAGCTGCAGAAAGTACTTTAGAAATGCTGGACATTGAGCGAGCTCAGGCCCTCAGGATACGTAGTGGTGCCTTCAGAACATCACCTGCATCAGCTCTTCAAGTCGAAATGGGGGAAAATGCCATTAAGACCGAGATAAAGCTAATGCTACATCACTGGGTTACCATCATGGGGCATAACTAGTCACATCCAGCTAAAGCTATATGAAAAGACTGCTGGGAACATAATAATTCAAATTATAACAGCTTTGGATGGATCAGGGATGCAGCAGCACAAACGTATGGTCTACACGAGCTGGAATATAGCCCTACAGTTCCATTATCCAATGTTCCTCCATGGCTCTTTACAATAGTTACAGTGGATATAAACCTGCAACAACTTTTAAAGAAGTCTAACTGTGGAATCAAACTGATAGTACAAGAATATATAGATCTGCATTTAGAAACGAATTAGTAATATTTACGGATGGATCAAAAGACCGTAAGCTCTGGCCACACAAGTATTGCAGCCTCAGTGCAAAACTAGCTTTAGGAAAAGAACACCAAGCCATTTATCAGTGTATACAACACAATTAATGGCAACATTGAGTGAATTATCTTGGATGAAAGAAAACAATGTCAAGAAGGCTGTTCAGACAGTTTGTCTGCATTAACCTCTATCAAATCAAGAAAATCAGAAAGTAGATAGGATATCTTATTGGAGATTCTATGCAAGTTGTATACACTGACTGAAAGTGGGGTAGAAGTAAGCTTCCTTTGGGTTCCTGCTCATTGTGGTGTGGAGGGTAATGAAAAAGTGGACATTATAGCTAAACAATCACTCAAATCGTCTATAATGGAGGTCCAGATCTCTCTAAGCAAAGTGGAAGTCAAAAGCATTGAGAAGACATGGCAGAAGTACTGGGATGAGAGTGAAACAGGGAGACAACTGTACAAAATACAAAGGCAAGTCAGATACCAAAGAATATCAGGTGGGCATAGAAAGACAGAAGTGATCATCAGTTGTTTAAGAATTGGTCAGACGAGTCTTAATTACATATTATATAAAATAGGGAAATATCCAACTCGGTTGTGTGAATACGGTGATCAACCAGAAGCAGTTGAACATGTATTGATAAAAAGTAAGAAGTATCAAATAGAAATGGTGAAGATGATGGGAGTGCTCCAGATAAACAAAAAAAACTGCTGTGGGTATATAAGGCATTTTAGGTGGGAGCTCAAGAGAAATATGGACATATATCGTGAAGTAGCTGAAAGACTCTGGTTTATTATATAGAATTTAGGAAATGCAGTTCCTTTCATTCCTCCTGTTCATCAAACGATGCACACTCCAGTCTAGTAGGTGGCACTAACGCACCTGAAAGCTGGTTGGCCAACCACTATCAGTACCGGTGCCAACCGGTGAATCAGTATCCTGGCAAAAACATGAAGACAAAAGAACACTCCAAGCAACTCCGGGTAAAGGTTATCGAAAAGCACAAGTCAGGACATGAATATAAGAAAATTTCCAAGTCACTGAATATCCCCTGGAGTACAGTTGTTAATCATCAAGAAATGGAAAGAATATGGCCCAGCTGTAAATCTGCCAAGAGCAGGCCGTCCTCAAAAACTGAGTGACCGTGCAAGAAGGGGACTAGTGAGGGAGGCCACCAAGAGACCTGTGACAACTCTGGAGGAGTTACAAGCTTCAGAGGCTGAGATGGGAGGGACTGCACATACAACAATTGTTGCCCAGGTGTGTCACCAGTCACAGCTTTATGGGAGAGGCAAAGAGAAAGCCACTGTTAGAAAAAACTCACATAAGATCTCAGCTAGAGTTTGCCAGAAGGCATGTGGGAGACTCTGAAGAAGATTCTATGGTCTGATGAAACCAAAGTTGAGCTTTTTGGCCATCTGACTAAATGTTATGCTTGGCGTAAGCCAAATACCGCACATCATCTAAAACGCACCATTCCGACCATGAAGCATGGTGGAGCCTGCATCGTACTGTGGGGGTGCTTCACCGTAGCAGGCCTTGGGAGGCTTGTGAAGGTAGTGGGTAAAGTTAATGCAGCAAAATACAGGGAAATCCTGGAGGAAAACCTGATGCAGTCTGCAAGAGAACTGCAACTTGGGAGAAGATTTGTTTTCCAGCAAGACAATGACCCCAAGTATAAAGCCAAAACTACACATGAATGGCTCAAAAACAACAAAGTTAATGTCCTGGAGTGGCCAAGTCGGAGTCCAGACCTCAATCTAATGGAGAAATTGAGGCTGGACTTGGAAAGGCCTGTTCACTCACGATTCCCGTGCAATCTGACAGAGCTTGAGCAGTTTTGTAAAGAAGAATGGGGAAAAATTGCAGTGTCCAGACATAGCTAACAGAGATCTATCCACAGAGTCAAGGCTGTAATTGCTGCCAAAGCTGCATTTACTAAGTATTGACTTGAACTGCTATAACCTCCTTTATTTGGGAAAATAAGGTCCCGAGGGTTAATAAGGCCAAAGAGGTCATGACGTAGGTGGAATGGGCCTTCCTAGCTTTATTCATTATTACTGGGCATCGAACATTCAAAAGGTATTATTTTGGCTTCACCAGCCAGATATAAACTGGTGCCTGCTTGAGACACGGTCTTGCCACTCCTTCTTTCTCCCAGCTTTAGTGTACTCTTCCTTGCCATTGAAATCCTCTCAATTCACATCTAACCCGGTCGTGCTCTCCACACTCAAATTTTTTAATCAATTTCACTGCTACTATAAGTTCACATCTGCTTGAGTTTTGGGTCCCATTCATAGAAACCATCTATTTCTTCCCTCCACACTCGATTCAGTTTTTTGACAATGGGGTTTGAACGGTCCGAAGTGCATTAAGGATTTGTACACTGATAATACATTTGATAGTTTTGATAACCTGTTCATAAATATGGCCTTCTGCATAATCATTTTTTTAAATACCTGCAGATTTGCCAATTTGTCAGGGAAAAATTTCCCTCTTTTCCTGATCTACCTCCTGCTATGTTGTGGGAAAACTCACTCTTAGCTTTAATAATAAAGGGCTAATCTCTGTACTATACTCTCAGCTGATGTCTTTGGGAGTTCAAGATCTAAACAAAACTAAGACTAGGTGGGAGGATGACCTTGGTATGGATCTGGTTGAGGAATATTGGGCAAAAGCATTGAATAGGGTTCATTCTTTATCATCATGTGCTAGACTGGGGCTCATACCATTTAAAGTTTTACACAGGGTACATTTAAGTAAAGCCAAACTTGCTGACATATATCCCGGGACAGACGCTGGCTGTGACAGGTGTTCCTTCTCTCTGGCTGGTTTAGTGCCCTCAGCTTGGTGGCTATTGGGCCCTGGTTTTTAAAATTATCAGTGAGGATTTGGGGTGCCTTGCCCGCATAGCTGTATTTGGTGTGGCAGATGATGCTTTGGGTTTAAATGCAAATCAGTCTGATATCTGATATCATCACTTTTGGTCCCTAGGAGAATCTTGCTGGAAATCTGCCACTCCCCCATCTGCTGCTGCTTGGTTAGAGGACGTAATGCTTTTTCTGAAATTAGAAAAGATTAAATTCACTCTGAGGGGGTCTGTGAAAAAGTTCTATTAGAAATGGGGACGTTTCTTGTGATATTTTGGGAGTCTTAAGGAATTACCTACTAGTTGAGGGCATTTGATTGTACCTGGGAAGTTGCCTCCCTTTTAACACGCGTATGGTTTACCTCACAGGGTGGTTGATGAATTGTAATATGAGTGCATTTTGGATCATCTGACATGTGGATGTGTGTGGGCCTTCGCCTTGAAGTAGTGTGGGGGTATGGCTGTGAAATGTCCGTACTTGCATTTGTGAAGGGTTGCATTGTAGATACATTAGCTCAGTAAGGGCAGGTGAAGGGAGTTTTGTTTAGGGGTAAGATGGAGGAAGATGTAACGTATTATGTATTCTGTATTGTGTCATTCCTTCGATAAAAATATATTAACCAGACATGCAAAGTTAACAGATCTATCCACAGACTCAAGGCTGTAACTGCTGTCAAAGGTACATTTACTAAGTATTGACTTGAAGGGGGTGAATACTAATACAATCAGTTATTTTGCTTTATATTTGTAATTAATTTTAATCAGTTTGTCGAGATCTGTTTTCACTTAGACACAAAAGAGTCCCTGATGATCAGCGTAAAAAAAAAGCCAAATTAAATCCAGTGTGATTCAATGCTGTAAAACAATAAAACTTTCGGGGGGGGGGAGGCGAATCATTTTTATAGGCACGGGAACTGTTCCTGAATCTGGTGTTGAGAGTCCTGAGGCTCCCTCCTTCCTGATGGCAGCAGTAAAAAGATACAACGTCCTGGATGATGACGACCCTGATGATGGACGCAGCTTTCCTGGGACAACGCTCTGTGCAGAATGTGCACAACGGTGGGGAGGGCTTTCCATGTGACCGACTGGGCCTTATCCACTACTTTTTGTAGGATTTTCCATTCAAGGGCATCGGTGCTTCCATAAACAGGCTATGACACAGTATATTCTCCACAACACACCCATAGAGGTGTGTCAATATTTTTACAAACTTTCAAGGAAGAAGGCACTGCAATGCTTTATTTGTAATTGCTGGCCCAGGACAGGTCCTCTGAAATGATAACACTGAGGAATTTAAAGTTGCTGACGCCCTCCACCTCCGATGCCCGGACGAGGACCGGCTCAGGGACCTCTGGCCTCTTTCTCCTGAGGTGAATAATCAGCTCCTTGGTCTTGCTGACTGATGAAGACCATGTGCTTTGGAGTGTCAGGGGGTGAGTTAGTGGCCAGGGGAATGCTGTAGCCACAGTTGAGCAATGAGCGGGGTGAAAACCCACAGCGACAGATTACAGATACGATAATTGGCACAAGAAACTTGAACGAAAGAGAGCTTTACAACAGCTCCTTTCAGGACACAAAGAGGATCTCTCTTCAGCCAATGGTATACTGCCTCTGCGTCTGATCATAAAACTCAGGCTGATGCCACCAGGCGCAGACAATACACTGGAGGTGGCATCTTTTACAACATAGAAACCTACAGCACATTACAGGCCCTTCGGCCCACAATGTTGTGCTGACCATGTAACCTACTCTAGAATCTGCTTAGAATTTCCCTACCACATAGCTCTCTATTTTTCTAGGCTCCACGTAGAGTCTCCTAAAAGACCCTATTGTAACTGTCTCCACCACCATCGGCAGGAAGGCATTCCGATCTCTGTGTGAAAAACTTACCCCCGACATCCCCCTTGTACCTACTTTCAAGAACCCCCTCGTGTCAGCCCTGGGAAAAAGCCTCTGGCTATCCACACGATCAATGCCTCTCATCACCTTGTACAGAAAATAATTAGGTTTAATATCATTGGCATATATTATGAAATTTGTTGCTTTGTGGTAGCAGGATATTGAATAGATAATAATTGAAAATCTAAATCACACAAAGAAAAATAAAAAATCAAATAAGTAGTGCAAAAGGGAAAAAAAAGAATAGTGAAGAAGTGTCTGCAGTTTCATAGCCCATTCAGAAATCTGACGAAAAAGCTGCTGCTGAAGTGTTGAGTGTATGTCCTCAGGGTGAGAAGAGGACATGCCCTGAATGACAAAGGTCCTTAACGACAGAAGGCACCTTTTCCGGACATCGCCTTTCGAAGATGCCCTCGATGCTGGGGAGGGAGGTTCGTGCCCTGGAAGGATCTGGCTGTTTGTGGCCCTGTGCAGCTTCCTCCCAGCAGTGACAAGCTGCCCAGTGTTATATAACCAGTTAGGAAACGTTCGTGCAAGTGACTATTTACAGTGGTCCATTACCTACCGGCCACACTCATCTCATAAAGCAGAGAGGTTCAGGGAATGTATGCAATATACAACCTGAGACCCTCACTCTCCACCGATATCCACAAAACAGAAGAAAAATCCCAAAGGATGAACAGCAGAAAAATGTTAGAACTCCAAAGCAGATGAACTCCAAGAAGTTGCCATCTTTAGCCCCTCCCAATATCTCTGGCCAATATTTTAGCCCCTATCCACATTGCAGGAGGAGGTCACCTGTCCATTCCCCTAATGGGTCTGTGTTATCACTCAACAGTGACCACACAGCAAGAGATAGTTCACTTGGCTGAGGCTCATCGGGTTGTCCTGCAGGCCATCACAGTGCAACACACACAAAATGGAGGATTTCAGCAGATCAGACTGCACTTACAGGGGGGCAACAGACAGTCAACATCTCAGGCCAAAATCCTGTGTCAGGGCTGGACAAGAAGGGGGCAGAAGCCAAAAAAGAGTGGGGAGGAGGGAGGGGAATATAAGCTGCCGGGTGATAGACGAAACTAGGTTGGTTGGCGGAAGGTAAAAGGCTGAAGGGGGAATCCAGTAGGAGGGGAGAGAGGACTATGGGAGAAAGGAAAGGAGGGGAACCAGAGGGAGGTGAGGAGAAGAGGTAAGAGGGGAAACAGAATGGGGAATGGAAAAGAGAGGGGGGGAAGGGAGAGAAATTACCAGAATTTTATGCCATCTGGATAGAGGCTACCTGGATGGAATATGACCTGTTGCTCCTCCAGCTCAAGAGGGGTCTCATCGTTTCAGTTGAGAAGGCCACATGTTGGAATGGCAGTGGGAAGTGGAAATAAAAGGGGTGGTCACCAGGAAATCCACCCTTTTGTGACGGATGGAGCAAAAGTTCCTCAGTGCACAGACAGCCCCTTTCTTCTGAAAACAGCAATTCTTGCTCAGACTGTGCCTAGTCACGTCTCCATGTGGGATCCAAGAGAGGAGTTTCTGCAGTTCGGGGAGAAAGGTCTGAGAGTGGAGGATGGTACAAATTGCACAGGACATTCCCCTCCTTACACAATGACAGTAATGCAAGGAATACTGGAAATCTTGAGCAACTCTCACACAAAACACTGGAGGAACTCTGTGGGTTGGAGGAGAATAATCAGTCAATGCTTTTGGCCAAATTCCTCCATCAGATCTGGAAAGCCAGAATAAGAAGATGGGGTGTGGGAGGAATACACGCTAGCAGCTGATAGGTGAGAGAAGATGGATGAAGTAAGAAGCTGGAAGAGATAAGGAGATGTAGGAAACCGACGGGAGAGGGAGAGGGAGAGGGAGAGGGAGAGGGAGAGGGAGAGGGAGAGGGAGAGGGAGAGGGAGAGGGAGAGGGAGAGGGAGAGGGAGAGGGAGAGGGAGAGGGAGAGGGAGAGAGAGAGAGAGAGAGAGAGAGAGAGAGAATGAATAAATAGGGAGATGAGGTGAGAGAGAAACCAGAATAGGGAATGGGAAAAGAATGAAGGGGGAAGGGAGAGAGATTACCAGAAGTTGGAGAAATCGATATTAAAGCCATTAGGTTGTAAGCTACCCTAACAAAAGATGAAGTGTTGCCCCTCTAACCTGTTTGGCCTCATCGTGGCAGTAAAGCACCATCTTCATATTCAAGTCAGACTTCAACATCAGTTCCTTCACAAAATACAGTCGAACTCTGATAATTCGGCATCCCAGCACCTCAGTGATACCAGGTTATCGGGACTACTGGATGTTACATCTAAAAGCACTCCTGTGCCAGTTACGTTGTGTTACACAGTCGTGTAATAATTTTCCCAGTGGTTTAAAGGGAGTGGGAAATATTGGAATTGGTTTACTGTCACAGTGAAAAATTTCAGACATATCAGTCCATCAAGTTAGTAAAGAGGAAAGAAAATGCCCACAGAACCGTACAGCAGCACCGGAAAGTAGTGGTTTTCAGTCCCAGCGACCCAGGCTCAATGCCCTCTGCTGCCCGCGTGTACGTTCTCCCCGTGACCGTGTGGCTTTCCCAGGTGCTCTGGTTTCCTTCCACAGTCCAAAGACGTACCAGTCGGTAGGTTAATTGGTGTTGCAAATTGTCCTGCAATGAGGCTAGGATTATATCAGGACAGTGCAGCTCAAAGGGCTGATTTCACATTGTAGCTCAAAAAATACAAAAATAAACAAACAGACACGGAGCAGGTCAGGCCCTTTGGCCCACGATGTGCTGCCGACATTTTAACCTACTCCAGGATCAATCTAACCTTTCCTCCTACATAGTCCTCCTTCATCCCATGTGCCTATCTAAGAGGTCACATTCCAGAATGTGCTGCTGGAACAGGAAACACTACAAAAGGACTTGCTTTATTTCGAACTGAAGAAAAATCATGGATAATTTACGCTTTCCCTCTGAACGTAATGTACTCTTTGGTATGCAGAAGAACGAGACCAACCTCACTGGACCGTTTAAAGAGACCAGAGACATGCTGGGTGGCAACAGAAGTTTCCCCAGAGCAGGGGGACTAAAACGAGCAGGCACAGCCCAAGGGTGAGAGGGGAAAGAATACAAGGAGACAGAGGGACAACATTTTCCGATGCAGAGGGTGGTGAGCAACGTTCCCTCTAATTTTTAGTAGTCAGTGTGTGCAAAAATCTTATATTTTGCAGATTTTTTCCTGTGACAAAAGTATGTGCGTTTATGTAGGTTTACAAAATATTTGACATAAAACTGCACAAAATAACAACAAAATAACAATAGACAATAGGTGCAGAAGTAGACCATTCAGCCCTTTGAGCCTGCACCACCATTCTGAGAACATGGCTGATCATCTACTATCAATACCCAGTCCCTGCCTTGTCCCCATATCCCTTGATTCCCCTATCCATAAGATACCTATCTAGCTGCTTCTTGAAAGCATCCAGAGAATTGGATATTAAATATTAATATTAAATCATGGTATTTTAGACACAAGGCATTAACTTGTTGATCGCCAAATGTGAAGTCACAATCTGCAACTGGGGAGAAATCAAAAGCTGACAATTCTTGTACCTCATCTTCAGGAAACATACATATTTAAGTCACTCAGTTTTTTTTTCTCTCTCCTGTCTTTGGCATTTACCTATTCTTTGTAAACTCTACTAGACTAATAGAACTTCCATTCACTTGATAAGCTTTTGATTCTCATCAACATATCCAAATGACATTCACCTAAACGGTTTCTCAGCTTGTTTCTGAGGTGATCCATTAGGCTAAAACCTCGCTCACTGTCCACAGCAGACACAAGACAGGTTCCCCCAACATCCATCAACTGTGCAAGGTCGCAAAGCCGTTCATTTTGAAGTACAAGTGCCACCATTTGAGCAAAGTTTGAAATCAGATTGGATTTAACTTTTTCTTGCATGGAAAATTTGAAATCATTACATTGTCTAACTATTATAGTATTTTCAGCCAGAAAATCATGGTATTTTAGACACAAGGCATTAACTTGTTGATCGCCAAATGTGAAGTCACAATCTGCAATTGGGGAGAAATCAAAAGCTGACAATTCTTGTACCTCATCTTCAGGAAACCTTTCTTCTAAATGAACACAAAGACTATTTATAAAAGTCAACAGCGAACTTGTATCTACTGTGACGTTTTCTTCATTTTGTTGGCTTAGCAAAACTTTAATTTTGTCACTCCACGAAACATTGTCTCCCAGATAAATACAGCTTTCTTCTCCTGTTAATTTTGCCTGGCGCAAAATGAAGTGAACCAATCGGTGTCAGGCCACTCTTGCAGAGCAGCCAGTTCATCAAAGACATCTCTTAAAATCTGTAAAGCTACTTTGTACCTGATGTTCATCAGTCTCTTGTGACAGTATTTAGCAACAGGGTCATTTGACTGATCCTCTTCAAAATATGTGATGATAATTTTTTTATTACTGCCTACAATGCAAAGTATTTAGATAACCATCTGACTTCATTGTATAGATCGTTCTCAAAGTTTCAATGTCTCTGATTAACTTGACTTCTTTCCATGCATCACAAATCCCCAGATACAAAGAGATCTCAGAGTCCTTGTTCATCAGTCACTGAAGGTGAATGAGCAAGTGCAGCAGGCAGTGAAGAAGGCTAATGGAATGTTGGCCTTTATTACAAAGGGAATTGAGTACAAGAGCAAAGAAATCCTCTTGCATTTGTACAGAGCCCTGGTGAGACCACACCTGGAGTATTGTGTACAGTTTTGGTCTCCAGGGTTAAGGAAGGACATCCTGGCTGCAGAGGAAGTGCAGCGTAGATTCACAAGGTTAATTCCTGGGATGTCTGGACTGTCTTACGCAGAGAGGTTAGAGAGACTGGGCTTGTACATGCTGGAATTAAGGAGATTGAGAGGGGATCTGATTGAAACATATAAGATTTTTAAGGGATTGGACAAGATAGAGGCAGAAAACATGGTCCAGATGCTGGGAGAGTCCATTACCAGAGGGCATGGTTTGAAAATAAGGGGTCAAGACAGAGTTAGGACAGAGTTAAGGAAAAACTTCTTCTCCCAGAGAGTTGTGGGGGTCTGGAATGCACTGCCTCAGAAGGCAGTGGAGGCCAATTCTCTGGATGCTTTCAAGAAGGAGCTAGATAGGTATCTTATGGATAGGGGAATCAAGGGATATGGGGACAAGGCAGGAACTGGGTATTGATAGTAATTGATCAGCCATGATCTCAAAATGGCGGTGCAGGCTCAAAGGGCCGAATGGTCCACTTCTGCACCTATTGTCTATTATCGTCATGGTGTGATACACTGTGGCATGTTGCCATTAACTCTGCCCAACATTACCGATGTTCCACCAGACGTAAACATATCAAGTACATTCTCTTCATAACAATGCTTGATTGCCGAAACAATAGAAGCACCACACACCTACAGCTGAACTATTCCACCAAAAATAGTTTTATAAATAATACAATCTTTAGATCTGAATTTGTACAGAATGAGACATTTGTTGACAGATATGTCTGTGGTTTTATCAACTGCTAATGTGAAAATCTGCTGATGCTATTACTTCAAACATGTCTTTCTGAACAATATAGTTGACGACCTCCAGGAATTTGCATGCATAATTTTTGCTTCGCCAGCTGTCTGGGAGTTGAACATACTTTTCCGTATGTTCATTAATGTAAAGAGTTACTCATTTTAACAGCTAACACACTGTCAATAAGAACTTTGATCTCCTCTGGGTTTGATTGTTTTCACACTTGCTCATCCGTACTCAACCGTGACATGTACAGCACTCCTGTAACAGGTAACGACGGGTTCTGTTGCCTAAGCTTTTATACACCGTCCAAATGCGATTTACTTGCCAAATGAACCTTCAAAAAGTCAAGTTTCCAAATATCATCCCACTTCTTTCCACTAGCAAATTGTCCAGCGACTTTCGCATCACGGCAGTACGAACAGATAACTCCAGTTTCCGAATCATACTTAAATATTTCTCTTAGCTGAACCTTCATGACCTCATGAGCTTTCGGTGTAGCAGTTTCTACCATTTTGTTAAGCCATTCAACTTCAAACAAATTTGTAGTTCTTTTGCACTTCACACCCATCACCTCTTTTGAATTTGACACAGTACATCAATTTTTTTTCCCCGATAAAAACTTAGTAAGCAATCTACAGGATTTGAAACAGATCTTTGTAAACTTTACAATATGAACACTGTCCGCCAAAGATGGCTGCCGCCGTGATGCAGCTGTACAAACCGGAACAGGAAAGGTGAGGTGACGTAAATTAGTGACGTGCATTGTGGTATTTGAAAAACCGACTAACTAGCTAACAGAAACATTTAGCTAAAAATTATTTTCAATAAGTATAATTATTTTAGGTAACTAACCTTCTGTGAGCACGTTAGTTTCCTTTCTGCGCTGGTTGAAAAACGTGTAAATTTTCTCTGTCTTCTTTCCACCTTTCCTGTAGGGAGGTGACCAAAACTGCACATAATACTCCAAATTAGGTCTCACCAACGTCTTATGCAGCTTCAACATAACATGCCACCTCCTGCGCTCAATACATTGATTTATGAAGGCCAAAGTGCCAAAAGATTTCCTTCCAACCCTACCTACCTGTAACACTACTTACAACAAATTATGGACCTGTATTCCCACATTCATTAGTTCTACTGAACTCCTGCATGCCAGACCATTCACTGTGTACGATCTCCCCTGGTTGGCCCTGCTGAAGTGTAAGACCTCTCACTTGTCTGCACTAAATTCCATCTGCCAGTTTCCCAGCTGATCCAGATCACTCTGCGGGCCATGATAGTTTTCCCCGCTGTCCACAACCCCGCCACTCTTGGTGTCATCTGCAAATCTGCTGTTCCTGTTGACCACATTGTCACCCAGGTCATTCACAACTGATGGGAGATTCTCCGGCCTGTAACCTCCTGGTCTGTGTTTGGAGCCTTTGGTAAACAGCGGACCAACATCGGCTATCCTCCAATCCTCTGGTACTCCTCCTGTCACAAAGGATGATTTAAACATCTCTGATTGGGTCCCAGCAATTTCTGCACTTGCCTCCCCTAGGATCTGAAGGAACAGCTCATAGCTCGTCAGGCCCTGGGGATTTATCCTCCCTGATTTGCCTCAGGATAGCAAACACCTCCTCTCTGTAATCTGCACAGGGCCCATGAAGTTGAAGACACTTTGCCTCACTTCTATAATCTCCATCTTCTGAGTAAATACAGATGAAAGAAAATCTATTTAAGATCTCCCCCATCTCTTTTGGCTCCACACACAGATTACCATTCTGATCTTCCACAGGACCAATTTTGTCCCCTTCTGCTCTTAACATCTGTAGAAACCCTTGGGATTCTCCTTCACCTTGTCTGCTAGAGAAACTCATGCCTTCTTTAGTCTTCCTGGTTTCTTTCTGAAGGGGTTTTCCATCCTCCATTTGTCCCGACTTGCCCGTACCTGCTATGCACCTCCTTTCCTCTTAATGAGGGCCTCAACATTTCTTGAAAATCAAGTTTCCCTACACTTGTTATCATTACGTTTTATTCTGACAGACACCTACAAGCTTTGTACAGTACTCTCAAAATTTCATTCTCGCAGGCTTCCCACTTACCAAGTACACCTTTGGCAGAAAACAGCCCGTCCCATTCCACACTTACCAAGTCCTTTCTGATGCCATCAAAGTTGGCCTTTCTCCAACTCTGAACCGCAACCCGCAGACCAGATCTATATTTGCTTTGTGGTCACTGGATGCAAAGCGTTTCCCCACGCAAACTTCTCTCACCTGCCCCATCTCGGTCCCTAATAGCGGATCCAGTATTTAGTTGTCCCTCTCGTTGGGACCTCAGTACTGACTAAGGAAACTTTGCTGAACGCATTTGACAAACTCGATCCCATCTAGTCCTTTTACGGTATGGGAGTCCCAGTCAATATCTGGAAAGTTATGAATCACCTACTATAACAAACTTACATTTCTTGCCATTTGCAGTTTCTTTACAAATTTGTTCCTCTCAATCCTGTGGACTGTTGGGTGGTCTGTAATATAGCCCCATTATTATGGTCAGTCCCACCCACAAAACCTCACCAGGCAGGTTCTCCAGTCTGTCCTGACTGAGCACTGCCGTGACATTTTTCCCTGACGAGTAATGTCACCCCTCCTCCTTTATTCCCTCTCGCTCTGTCACGTCCAGAACAACGGAACCCCGGAATACCGAGCAGCCGGTCCTGCCCCTCCTGCAGCCAAATCTTACTAATGGCTACAAACGTCACAATTCCAGGTATTGATCCTTGCCCTGAGCTCATCCGCCTTTCCTACGACACTTCTTGCATCAAAATATACACTGTTCAGGACACTAGTCAACCTTTTCAACCTGTTCAACCTTTTCATTCCTGACTTTGCCTGAGTTCCAACCAACATCTATCTCCACGGTCTCTCCACTAACTGTTCCGGCACTCTGGTTCCCATCCCCCTGCAACTCTAGATTAAACCCTATCGTGCAGCATAAATTAACTTTCCAGCTAGGGTATCTGTCCCCTTCCAGTTCGGGTGCAAACCATCCCTTCTGTACAGATCTAACCTTGCCTGGGAGACAGCCCCATGATCCAAAAATCTTATGTCCTCCCCCCCACACCAACTCCTTCGCACTGATTAACCTGTATACTCTTCCTGTTTCTGGCCTCACTAGCACGTGGCCCGGGTAGCAATCCTGAGATCACAACCCTGGTGGACCTGTCCTTGAACTTAGCACCGAACTCCCTGTGCAGAACCCCGTCACTCATCCTGCCACGTCACCGGTACCTACATGGGTCATGACCTCTGGCTGTTCAACCTCCCACTTAGGCTTGCTGAGGTCTCGATCCAAGATGGCCCGGACTCTGGTACGTGGAAACGAACCGGGAATCTAATTCTCGCCCACGGAACCTCCTTTCTGTTCCCCCAACTAATGAATCCCCTATCACCACAGCTCCCCTCTTCTCCCCCTTCCGTTCTGAGTCACTGAGCCAGACTTGGTGCCATATACCCGACCACTGTGACTTTCCTCCGCTTGGTAATTTCCTCCCCCCCCCACCAACAATATCCGAAGTGGGATACCAGTCGTTGAGGGGGATGGCCAAACAGGGACACTCTGTACTGGCTCCTTGATCCCTTTCCCCTTCCAGATTCTGTCCTGCACCTTGGGTGTAACTACCTCCCCACATGTCCTATCAGTCACCCCCTCAACCTGCAAATGATCCGGTTCCGGCTCCAACTCCTTAACGCAGAGAGTCTGGAGCTGCAGCCGGGCACTGGAGACCTCCCTGGCTTCCAACAGGTGGAGCATCCCACTCTCCGGCCTGCCATCTCCACCGCTGAGCAGGCAGAAAGCAGGGAGGAGAAAAAAAACACTTAACCTAGAGCATTTCTTCTTTTGTTTTGCCTTCTCTGACTGCAGCCTCTCTTTGCTGCACCCTTGAAGAGCTAAAGGTCACCTTCCCAACTCTGCCCTCTCAGACCACAGTCACTCCGATTCCCCACCTTCCTTTAACTTGCTCCTGCTAATCAAATCCCAAAACGGACTGGTCATTGCTCAGAGCTCCAGACAAACTGCCGCGAGTTGCTGCCTTTCACTTGCAGACACAAGTGACATCCCGCTCTCCTCAAACTTGCAGCGATATCAGAGGTAACCGTGTCTAACTGGTGCTCAGTGCGGGCTAAACACAGGTAACTGTGCCTGACTGGTGCTCAGTGTGGGCTGAACGGGGGTAACTGTGTCTAACTGGTGCTCAGTGCGAGCTAAACACAGGTAACTGTACCTGACTGGTGCTCAGTGTGGGCTGAACGGGGGTGACTGTGTCTAACCGGTGCTCAGTACAGGCTGAACGGGGGAAACTGGGTCTAACTGGTGCTCAGTGTGGGCTGAACGGGGGTAACTGCGTCTAACTGGGTGGACTGCACTCAGTATTCACTGAACGCAGGTAACTGTGTCTAACTGGTGCTCAGTGCGGGCTGAACGCAGGTAACTGTGTCTAACTGGTGCTCAGTATTCACTGAACGCAGGTAACTGTGTCTAACTGGTGCTCAGTATTCACTGAACGCAGGTAACTGTGTCTATCTGGTGCTCAGTATTCACTGAACGCAGGTAACTGTGTCTAACTGGTGCTCAGTGCGGGCTGAACGCAGGTAACTGTGTCTACCTGGTGCTCAGTATTCACTGAACGCAGGTAACTGTGTCTAACTGGTGCTCAGTATTCACTGAACGCAGGTAACTGTGTCTAACTGGTGCTCAGTATTCACTGAATACAGGTAACTGTGTCTAACTGGTGCTCAGTATTCACTGAACGCAGGTAACTGTGTCTAACTGGTGCTCAGTGAGGGCTGAACTCAGGTAACTGTGTCTAACTGGTGCTCAGTGTGGGCTGAACGCAGGTAACTGTGTCTAAATGGTGCTCAGTGAGGGCTGAACGCAGGTAACTGTGTCTAACTGGTGCTCAGTATTCACTGAACGCAGGTAACTGTGTCTAACTGGTGCTCAGTGTGGGCTGAACGCAGGTAACTGTGTCTAACTGGTGCTCAGTGTGGGCTGAACGCAGGTAACTGTGTCTAACTGGTGCTCAGTGTGGGCTGAACGCAGGTAACTGTGTCTAACTGGTGCTCAGTATTCACTGAACACAGGTAACTGTGTCTAACTGGTGCTCAGTGCGGGCTGAACGCAGGTAACTGTGTCTAACTGGTGCTCAGTATTCATAGAACACAGCTAACTGTGTCTAACTGGTGCTCAGTATTCACCAGACGCAGGTAACTGTGTCTAACTGGTGCTCAGTATTCACTGAACGCAGGTAACTGTGTCTAACTGGTGCTCAGTATTCATAGAACGCAGCTAACTGTGTCTAACTGGTGCTCAGTATTCACTAGACGCAGGTAACTGTGTCTAACTGGTGCTCAGTATTCACTAGACGCAGGTAACTGTGTCTAACTGGTGCTCAGTGTGGGCTGAACGCAGGTAACTGTGTCTAACGTGCTCAGTATTCACTGAACGCAAGTAACTGTGTCTAACTGGTGCTCAGTATTCACTGAACGCAGGTAACTGTGTGTAACTGGTGCTCAGTATTCACTGAACGCAGGTAACTGTGTCTAACTGGTGCTCAGTGAGGGCTGAACTCAGGTAACTGTGTCTAACTGGTGCTCAGTGTGGGCTGAACGCAGGTAACTGTGTCTAACTGGTGCTCAGTATTCACTGAACACAGGTAACTGTGTCTAACTGGTGCTCAGTGCGGGCTGAACGCAGGTAACTGTGTCTAACTGGTGCTCAGTATTCATAGAACACAGCTAACTGTGTCTAACTGGTGCTCAGTATTCACCAGACGCAGGTAACTGTGTCTAACTGGTGCTCAGTATTCACTGAACGCAGGTAACTGTGTCTAACTGGTGCTCAGTATTCATAGAACGCAGCTAACTGTGTCTAACTGGTGCTCAGTATTCACTAGACGCAGGTAACTGTGTCTAACTGGTGCTCAGTGTGGGCTAAACGCAGGTAACTGTGTCTAACGTGCTCAGTATTCACTGAACGCAAGTAACTGTGTCTAACTGGTGCTCAGTTTTCACTGAACGCAGGTAACTGTGTGTAACTGGTGCTCAGTATTCACTGAACGCAGGTAACTGTGTCTAACTGGTGCTCAGTATTCACTGAACGCAGGTAACTGTGTGTAACTGGTGCTCAGTATTCACTGAACGCAGGTAACTGTGTCTAACTGGTGCTCAGTGTGGGCTGAACGCAGGTAACTGTGTCTAACTGGTGCTCAGTGTGGGCTGAACGCAGGTAACTGTGTCTAACTGGTGCTCAGTGTGGGCTGAACGCAGGTAACTGTGTCTAACTGGTGCTCAGTATTCACTGAACACAGGTAACTGTGTCTAACTGGTGCTCAGTATTCACTGAACGCAGGTAACTGTGTCTAACTGGTGCTCAGTATTCACTGAACGCAGTAACTGTGTCTAACTGGTGCTCAGTATTCACTGAACGCAGGTAACTGTGTGTAACTGGTGCTCAGTATTCACTGAACGCAGGTAACTGTGTCTAACTGGTGCTCAGTATTCACTGAACGGGGTAACTGTGTCTAACTGGTGCTCAGTGTGGGCTGAACGCAGGTAACTGTGTCTAACTGGTGCTCAGTGCGGGCTGAACGCAGGGAACTGTGTGTAACTGGTGCTCAGTATTCACTGAACACAGGTAACTGTGTCTAACTGGTGCTCAGTATTCACTGAACGCAGGTAACTGTGTCTAACTGGTGCTCAGTATTCACTGAACGCAGTAACTGTGTCTAACTGGTGCTCAGTATTCACTGAACGCAGGTAACTGTGTGTAACTGGTGCTCAGTATTCACTGAACGCAGGTAACTGTGTCTAACTGGTGCTCAGTATTTACTGAACGCAGGTAACTGTGTCTAACTGGTGCTCAGTATTCATAGAACACAGCTAACTGTGTCTAACTGGTGCTCAGTATTCACCAGACGCAGGTAACTGTGTCTAACTGGTGCTCAGTATTCACTGAACGCAGGTAACTGTGTCTAACTGGTGCTCAGTATTCATAGAACGCAGCTAACTGTGTCTAACTGGTGCTCAGTATTCACTAGACGCAGGTAACTGTGTCTAACTGGTGCTCAGTATTCACTAGACGCAGGTAACTGTGTCTAACTGGTGCTCAGTGTGGGCTGAACGCAGGTAACTGTGTCTAACGTGCTCAGTATTCACTGAACGCAAGTAACTGTGTCTAACTGGTGCTCAGTATTCACTGAACGCAGGTAACTGTGTGTAACTGGTGCTCAGTATTCACTGAACGCAGGTAACTGTGTCTAACTGGTGCTCAGTGAGGGCTGAACTCAGGTAACTGTGTCTAACTGGTGCTCAGTGTGGGCTGAACGCAGGTAACTGTGTCTAACTGGTGCTCAGTATTCACTGAACACAGGTAACTGTGTCTAACTGGTGCTCAGTGCGGGCTGAACGCAGGTAACTGTGTCTAACTGGTGCTCAGTATTCATAGAACACAGCTAACTGTGTCTAACTGGTGCTCAGTATTCACCAGACGCAGGTAACTGTGTCTAACTGGTGCTCAGTATTCACTGAACGCAGGTAACTGTGTCTAACTGGTGCTCAGTATTCATAGAACGCAGCTAACTGTGTCTAACTGGTGCTCAGTATTCACTAGACGCAGGTAACTGTGTCTAACTGGTGCTCAGTGTGGGCTAAACGCAGGTAACTGTGTCTAACGTGCTCAGTATTCACTGAACGCAAGTAACTGTGTCTAACTGGTGCTCAGTTTTCACTGAACGCAGGTAACTGTGTGTAACTGGTGCTCAGTATTCACTGAACGCAGGTAACTGTGTCTAACTGGTGCTCAGTATTCACTGAACGCAGGTAACTGTGTGTAACTGGTGCTCAGTATTCACTGAACGCAGGTAACTGTGTCTAACTGGTGCTCAGTGTGGGCTGAACGCAGGTAACTGTGTCTAACTGGTGCTCAGTGTGGGCTGAACGCAGGTAACTGTGTCTAACTGGTGCTCAGTGTGGGCTGAACGCAGGTAACTGTGTCTAACTGGTGCTCAGTGTGGGCTGAACGCAGGGAACTGTGTGTAACTGGTGCTCAGTATTCACTGAACACAGGTAACTGTGTGTAACTGGTGCTCAGTATTCACTGAACGCAGGTAACTGTGTCTAACTGGTGCTCAGTATTCACTGAACGCAGGTAACTGTGTCTAACTGGTGCTCAGTGTGGGCTGAACGCAGGTAACTGTGTCTAACTGGTACTCAGTATTCACTGAACGGGGATAACTGTGTCTAACTGGTGCTCAGTGTGGGCTGTACGCAGGTAACTGTGTGTAACTGGTGCTCAGTATTCACTGAACGCAGGTAACTGTGTCTAACTGGTACTCAGTATTCACTGAACGGGGATAACTGTGTCTAACTGGTGCTCAGTGTGGGCTGTACGCAGGTAACTGTGTGTAACTGGTGCTCAGTATTCACTGAACGCAGGTAACTGTGTGTAACTGGTGCTCAGTATTCACTGAACGCAGGTAACTGTGTCTAACTGGTGCTCAGTGAGGGCTGAACGCAGGTAACTGTGTCTAACCGGTGCTCAGTGTGGGCTGAACGCAGGTAACTGTGTCTAATTGGTGCTCAGTGTGGGCTGAACGCAGGTAACTGTGTCTAATTGGTGCTCAGTATTCACTGAACGCAGGTAACTGTGTCTATCTGGTGCTCAGTATTCACTGAACGCAGGTAACTGTGTCTAACTGGTGCTCAGTATTCACTGAACGCAGGTAACTGTGTCTAACTGGTGCTCAGTATTCACTGAACGCAGGTAACTGTGTCTAACTGGTGCTCAGTATTCACTGAACGCAGGTAACTGTGTCTAACTGGTGCTCAGTATTCACTGAACGCAGGTAACTGTGTCTAACCGGTGCTCAGTAATCACTGAACGCAGGTAACTGTGTGTAACTGGTGCTCAGTGTGGGCTGAACGCAGGTAACTGTGTCTAACTGGTGCTCAGTATTCACTGAACGCAGGTAACTGTGTCTAACCGGTGCTCAGTAATCACTGAACGCAGGTAACTGTGTCTAACTGGTGCTCAGTGTGGGCTGAACGCAGGTAACTGTGTCTAACTGGTGCTCAGTGTGGGCTGAACGCAGGTAACTGTGTCTATCTGGTGCTCAGTGTGGGCTGAACGCAGGTAACTGTGTCTAACTGGTGCTCAGTGTAGGCTGAACGCAGGTAACTGTGTCTAACTGGTGCTCAGTGCGGGCTGAACGCAGGTAACTGTGTCTAACTGGTGCTCAGTGCGGGCTGAACGCAGGTAACTGTGTCTAACTGGTGCTCAGTGCGGGCTGAACACAGGTAACTGTGTCTAACTGGTGCTCAGTATTCACTGAACGCAGGTAACTGTGTCTAACTGGTGCTCAGTATTCACTGAACGCAGGTAACTGTGTCTAACTGGTGCTCAGTATTCACTGAACGCAGGTAACTGTGTCTAACTGGTGCTCAGTATTCACTGAACGCAGGTAACTGTGTCTAACTGGTGCTCAGTATTCACTGAACGCAGGTAACTGTGTCTAACCGGTGCTCAGTGTGGGCTGAACGCAGGTAACTGTGTCTAACTGGTGCTCAGTGAGGGCTGAACGCAGGTAACTGTGTCTAACTGGTGCTCAGTATTCACTGAACGCAGGTAACTGTGTCTAATTGGTGCTCAGTATTCACTGAATGCAGTAACTGTGTCTAACTGGTGCTCAGTATTCACTGAACGCAGGTAACTGTGTCTAACTGGTGCTCAGTATTCACTGAACGGGGTAACTGTGTCTAACTGGTGCTCAGTGAGGGCTGAACACAGGTAACTGTGTCTAACCGGTGCTCAGTGCGGGCTGAACGGGGATAACTGTGTCTAACTGGTGCTCAGTGAGGGCTGAACGCAGGTAACTGTGTCTAACTTGTGCTCAGTATTCATTGAATGCAGGTAACTGTGTCTAACTGGTGCTCAGTGAGGGCTGAACGCAGGTAACTGTGTCTAACTGGTGCTCAGTATTCACTGAACGCAGGTAACTGTGTCTAACTGGTGCTCAGTGTGGGCTGAACACAGGTAACTGTGTCTAACTGGTGCTCAGTATTCACTGAACGCAGGTAACTGTGTATAACTGGTGCTCAGTGCGGGCTGAATGCAGGTAACTGTGTGTAACTGGTGCTCAGTATTCACTGAACGCAGGTAACTGTGTATAACTGGTGCTCAGTGTGGGCTGAATGCAGGTAACTGTGTCTAACTGGTGCTCAATGTGGGCTGAACGCAGGTAGCTGTGTCTAACTGGTGCTCATTGCGGGCTGTACGGAGGTAACTGTGTCTAACTGGTGCTCAGTATTCACTGAACGCAGGTAACTGTGTCTAACTGGTGCTATGTGTGGGCTGATCGCAGGTAACTCTGTCTAACTGGTGCTCAGTGCGGGCTGAACGCAGGTAACTGTGTCTAACTGGTGCTCAGTATGGGCTGAACGCAGGTAACTGTGTCTAACTGCTGCTCAGTATTCACTGAACGCAGGTAACTGTCTCTAACTGGTGCACAGTATTCACTGAACGCAGGTAACTGTGTGTAACTGGTGCTCAGTATTCACTGAACGCAGCTAACTGTGTCTAACTTGGTGGACTGTACTCAGTATTCACTGAACGCAGGTAACTGTGTCTAACTGGTGCTCAGTATTCACTGAACGCAGGTAATCGTGTCTAACTGGTGCTCAGTATTCGCTGAACGCAGGTAACTGTGTCTAACTGGTGCTCAGTATTCACTGAACGCAGGTAACTGTGTCTAACTGCTGCTCAGTATTCACTGAACGCAGGTAACAGTGTGTCACTGGTGCTCAGTATTCACTGAACGCAGGTAACTGTGTCTAACTGGTGCTCAGTGCGGGCTGAATGCAGGTAACTGTGTCTAACTGGTGCGCAGTATTCACTGAACGCAGGTAACTGTGTCTAACTGGTGCTCAGTATTCACTGAACGCAGGTAACTGTGTCTAACTGGTGCTCAGTGCGGGCTGAACGCAGGTAACTGTGTCTAACTGGTGCTCAGTATTCACTGAACACAGGTAACTGTCTCTAACTGGTGCACAGTATTCACTGAACGCAGGTAACTGTGTGTAACTGGTGCTCAGTATTCACTTAACGCAGGTTGCTGTGTGTAACTGGTGCTCAGTATTCACTGAACACAGGTAACTGTGTGTAACTGGTGCTCAGTGCGGGCTGAACGCAGATAACTGTGTCCAACTGGTGCTCAGTGCGGGCTGAACGGAGGTAACTGTGTCTAACTGGTGCTCAGTATTTACTGAACGCAGGTAACTGTGTCCAACTGGTGCTCAGTATTCACTGAACGCAGGTAACTCTGTCTAACTGGTGCTCAGTGTGGGCTGAACGCAGGTAACTGTGTCTAACTGGTGCTCAGTATTCATAGAACACAGCTAACTGTGTCTAACTGGTGCTCAGTATTCACTAGACGCAGGTAACTGTGTCTAACTGGTGCTCAGTGTGGACTGAACGCAGGTAACTGTGTCTAACTGGTGCTCAGTATTCACTGAACGCAAGTAACTGTGTCTAACTGGTGCTCAGTATTCACTGAACGGGGATAACTGTGTCTAACTGGTGCTCAGTGAGGGCTGAACGCAGGTAACTGTGTCTAACTGGTGCTCAGTATTCACTGAACGCAGGTAACTGTGTCTAACTGGTGCTCAGTATTCACTGAACGCAGGTAACTGTGTCTAACTGGTGCTCAGTGTGGGCTGAACGGAGGTAACTGTGTCTAACTGGTGCTCAGTATTCACTGAACGCAGGTAACTGTGTCTAACTGGTGCTCAGTGAGGGCTGAACGCAGGTAACTGTGTCTAACTGGTGCTCAGTATTCACTGAACGCAGGTAACTGTGTATAACTGGTGCTCAGTATTCACTGAACGCAGGTAACTGTGTCTAACTGGTGCTCAGTGTGGGCTGAACGGAGCTAACTGTGTCTAACTGGTGCTCAGTGAGGGCTGAACGCAGGTAACTGTGTCTAACTGATGCTCAGTATTCACTGAACGCAGTAACTGTGTCTAACTGGTGCTCAGTGTGGGCTGAACGGAGCTAACTGTGTCTAACTGGTGCTCAGTGAGGGCTGAACGCAGGTAACTGTGTCTAACTGATGCTCAGTATTCACTGAACGCAGGTAACCGTGTCTAATTGGTGCTCAGTATTTACTGAACGCAGGTAACTGTGTCTAACTGGTGCTCAGTGCGGGCTGAACGCAGGTAACTGTGTGTAACTGGTGCTCAGTATTTACTGAACGCAGGTAACTGTGTCTAACTGGTGCTCAGTATTCACTGAACGCAGGTAACTGTCTAACTGGTGCTCAGTATTCACTGAACGCAGGTAACTGTGTCTAACTGGTGCTCAGTATTCACTGAACGCAGGTAACTGTGTCTAACAGGTGCTCAGTATTCACTGAACGCAGTAACTGTGTCTAACTGGGTGGACTGTACTCAGTATTCACTGAACGCAGTAACTGTGTCTAACTGGTGCTCAGTATTCACTGAACGCAGGTAACTGTGTGTAACTGGTGCTCAGTATTCACTGAACGCAGGTAACTGTGTCTAATTGGTGCTCAGTATTCACTGAACGCAGGTAACTGTGTAACTGGTGCTCAGTGTAGGCTGAACGCAGGTAACTGTGTCTAACTGGTGCTCAGCGTGGGCTGAACGCAGGTAACTGTGTCTAACTGGTGCTCAGTGTAGGCTGAACGCAGGTAACTGTGTCTAACTGGTGCTCAGTGTGGGCTGAACGCAGGTAACTGTGTCTAACTGGTGCTCAGTGCGGGCTGAACGCAGGTAACTGTGTCTAACTGGTGCTCAGTATTCACTGAACGCAGGTAACTGTGTCTAACTGGTGCTCAGTGTAGGCTGAACGCAGGTAACTGTGTCTAACTGGTGCTCAGTGTGGGCTGAACGCAGGTAACTGTGTCTAACTGGTGCTCAGTGCGGGCTGAACGCAGGTAACTGTGTCTAACTGGTGCTCAGTGTGGGCTGAACGCAGGTAACTGTGTCTAACTGGTGCTCAGTGTGGGCTGTACGCAGGTAACTGTGTCTAACTGGTGCTCAGTATTCACTGAACGCAGTAACTGTGTGTAACTGGTGCTCAGTATTCACTGAACGCAGGTAACTGTGTCTAACTGGTGCTCAGTGTGGGCTGAACGCAGGTAACTGTGTCTAACTGGTGCTCAGTGTGGGCTGAACGCAGGTAACTGTGTCTAACTGGTGCTCAGTGTGGGCTGAACGCAGGTAACTGTGTCTAACTGGTGCTCAGTGTGGGCTGAACGCAGGTAACTGTGTCTAACTGGTGCTCAGTATTCACTGAACGCAGTAACTGTGTCTAACTGGTGCTCAGTATTCACTGAACGCAGGTAACTGTGTCTAACTGGTGCTCAGTATTCACTGAACGCAGTAACTGTGTCTAACTGGTGCTCAGTATTCAATGAACGCAGGTAACTGTGTCTAACTGGTGCTCAGTGCGGGCTGAACGCAGGTAACTGTGTCTAACTGGTACTCAGTATTCACTGAACGGGGATAACTGTGTCTAACTGGTGCTCAGTGTGGGCTGAACGCAGGTAACTGTGTCTAACTGGTGCTCAGTGTGGGCTGAACGCAGGTAACTGTGTCTAACTGGTGCTCAGTGAGGGCTGAACGCAGGTAACTGTGTCTAACTGGTACTCAGTATTCACTGAACGCAGGTAACTGTGTCTAACTGGTGCTCAGTGTGGGCTGAACGCAGGTAACTGTGTCTAACTGGTGCTCAGTGCGGGCTGAACGCAGGTAACTGTGTCTAACTGGTGCTCAGTGTGGGCTGAACGCAGGTAACTGTGTCTAACTGGTGCTCAGTATTCACTGAACGGGGTAACTGTGTCTAACTGGTGCTCAGTATTCACTGAACGCAGTAACTGTGTCTAACCGGTGCTCAGTATTCACTAGACGCAGGTAACTGTGTCTAACTGGTGCTCAGTGTGGGCTGAACGCAGGTAACTGTGTCTAACGTGCTCAGTATTCACTGAACGCAAGTAACTGTGTCTAACTGGTGCTCAGTATTCACTGAACGCAGGTAACTGTGTGTAACTGGTGCTCAGTATTCACTGAACGCAGGTAACTGTGTCTAACTGGTGCTCAGTATTCACTGAACGCAGGTAACTGTGTCTAACTGGTGCTCAGTGTGGGCTGAACGCAGGTAACTGTGTCTAATTGGTGCTCAGTGTGGGCTGAACGCAGGTAACTGTGTCTAATTGGTGCTCAGTATTCACTGAATGCAGTAACTGTGTCTAACTGGTGCTCAGTATTCACTGAACGCAGGTAACTGTGTCTAACTGGTGCTCAGTATTCACTGAACGGGGTAACTGTGTCTAACTGGTGCTCAGTGAGGGCTGAACACAGGTAACTGTGTCTAACTGGTGCTCAGTATTCACTGAACGGGGTAACTGTGTCTAACCGGTGCTCAGTGCGGGCTGAACGGGGATAACTGTGTCTAACTGGTGCTCAGTGAGGGCTGAACGCAGGTAACTGTGTCTAACTTGTGCTCAGTATTCATTGAATGCAGGTAACTGTGTCTAACTGGTGCTCAGTGAGGGCTGAACGCAGGTAACTGTGTCTAACTGGTGCTCAGTATTCACTGAACGCAGGTAACTGTGTCTAACTGGTGCTCAGTGTGGGCTGAACACAGGTAACTGTGTCTAACTGGTGCTCAGTATTCACTGAACGCAGGTAACTGTGTATAACTGGTGCTCAGTGCGGGCTGAATGCAGGTAACTGTGTGTAACTGGTGCTCAGTATTCACTGAACGCAGGTAACTGTGTATAACTGGTGCTCAGTGTGGGCTGAATGCAGGTAACTGTGTCTAACTGGTGCTCAATGTGGGCTGAACGCAGGTAGCTGTGTCTAACTGGTGCTCATTGCGGGCTGTACGGAGGTAACTGTGTCTAACTGGTGCTCAGTATTCACTGAACGCAGGTAACTGTGTCTAACTGGTGCTATGTGTGGGCTGATCGCAGGTAACTCTGTCTAACTGGTGCTCAGTGCGGGCTGAACGCAGGTAACTGTGTCTAACTGGTGCTCAGTATGGGCTGAACGCAGGTAACTGTGTCTAACTGCTGCTCAGTATTCACTGAACGCAGGTAACTGTCTCTAACTGGTGCACAGTATTCACTGAACGCAGGTAACTGTGTGTAACTGGTGCTCAGTATTCACTGAACGCAGCTAACTGTGTCTAACTTGGTGGACTGTACTCAGTATTCACTGAACGCAGGTAACTGTGTCTAACTGGTGCTCAGTATTCACTGAACGCAGGTAATCGTGTCTAACTGGTGCTCAGTATTCGCTGAACGCAGGTAACTGTGTCTAACTGGTGCTCAGTATTCACTGAACGCAGGTAACTGTGTCTAACTGCTGCTCAGTATTCACTGAACGCAGGTAACAGTGTGTCACTGGTGCTCAGTATTCACTGAACGCAGGTAACTGTGTCTAACTGGTGCTCAGTGCGGGCTGAATGCAGGTAACTGTGTCTAACTGGTGCGCAGTATTCACTGAACGCAGGTAACTGTGTCTAACTGGTGCTCAGTATTCACTGAACGCAGGTAACTGTGTCTAACTGGTGCTCAGTGCGGGCTGAACGCAGGTAACTGTGTCTAACTGGTGCTCAGTATTCACTGAACACAGGTAACTGTCTCTAACTGGTGCACAGTATTCACTGAACGCAGGTAACTGTGTGTAACTGGTGCTCAGTATTCACTTAACGCAGGTTGCTGTGTGTAACTGGTGCTCAGTATTCACTGAACACAGGTAACTGTGTGTAACTGGTGCTCAGTGCGGGCTGAACGCAGATAACTGTGTCCAACTGGTGCTCAGTGCGGACTGAACGGAGGTAACTGTGTCTAACTGGTGCTCAGTATTTACTGAACGCAGGTAACTGTGTCCAACTGGTGCTCAGTATTCACTGAACGCAGGTAACTCTGTCTAACTGGTGCTCAGTGTGGGCTGAACGCAGGTAACTGTGTCTAACTGGTGCTCAGTATTCATAGAACACAGCTAACTGTGTCTAACTGGTGCTCAGTATTCACTAGACGCAGGTAACTGTGTCTAACTGGTGCTCAGTGTGGACTGAACGCAGGTAACTGTGTCTAACTGGTGCTCAGTATTCACTGAACGCAAGTAACTGTGTCTAACTGGTGCTCAGTATTCACTGAACGGGGATAACTGTGTCTAACTGGTGCTCAGTGAGGGCTGAACGCAGGTAACTGTGTCTAACTGGTGCTCAGTATTCACTGAACGCAGGTAACTGTGTCTAACTGGTGCTCAGTATTCACTGAACGCAGGTAACTGTGTCTAACTGGTGCTCAGTGTGGGCTGAACGGAGGTAACTGTGTCTAACTGGTGCTCAGTATTCACTGAACGCAGGTAACTGTGTCTAACTGGTGCTCAGTGAGGGCTGAACGCAGGTAACTGTGTCTAACTGGTGCTCAGTATTCACTGAACGCAGGTAACTGTGTATAACTGGTGCTCAGTATTCACTGAACGCAGGTAACTGTGTCTAACTGGTGCTCAGTGTGGGCTGAACGGAGCTAACTGTGTCTAACTGGTGCTCAGTGAGGGCTGAACGCAGGTAACTGTGTCTAACTGATGCTCAGTATTCACTGAGCACAGGTAACCGTGTCTAATTGGTGCTCAGTATTTACTGAACGCAGGTAACTGTGTCTAACTGGTGCTCAGTGCGGGCTGAACGCAGGTAACTGTGTGTAACTGGTGCTCAGTATTTACTGAACGCAGGTAACTGTGTCTAACTGGTGCTCAGTATTCACTGAACGCAGGTAACTGTCTAACTGGTGCTCAGTATTCACTGAACGCAGGTAACTGTCTAACTGGTGCTCAGTATTCACTGAACGCAGGTAACTGTGTCTAACTGGTGCTCAGTATTCACTGAACGCAGGTAACTGTGTCTAACAGGTGCTCAGTATTCACTGAACGCAGGTAACTGTGTCTAACTGGGTGGACTGTACTCAGTATTCACTGAACGCAGTAACTGTGTCTAACTGGTGCTCAGTATTCAATGAACGCAGGTAACTGTGTCTAACTGGTGCTCAGTATTCACTGAACGCAGGTAACTGTGTCTAACTGGTGCTCAGTGTGGGCTGAACGCAGGTAACTGTGTCTAACTGGTGCTCAGTGTAGGCTGAACGCAGGTAACTGTGTCTAACTGGTGCTCAGTGTGGGCTGAACGCAGGTAACTGTGTCTAACTGGTGCTCAGTGTGGGCTGAACGCAGGTAACTGTGTCTAACTGGTGCTCAGTATTCACTGAACGCAGGTAACTGTGTCTAACTGGTGCTCAGTATTCACTGAACGCAGTAACTGTGTCTAACTGGTGCTCAGTATTCAATGAACGCAGGTAACTGTGTCTAACTGGTGCTCAGTGCGGGCTGAACGCAGGTAACTGTGTCTAACTGGTACTCAGTATTCACTGAACGGGGATAACTGTGTCTAACTGGTGCTCAGTGTGGGCTGAACGCAGGTAACTGTGTCTAACTGGTGCTCAGTGTGGGCTGAACGCAGGTAACTGTGTCTAACTGGTGCTCAGTGCGGGCTGAACGCAGGTAACTGTGTCTAACTGGTGCTCAGTGTGGGCTGAACGCAGGTAACTGTGTCTAACTGGTGCTCAGTGCGGGCTGAACGCAGGTAACTGTGTCTAACTGGTGCTCAGTGCGGGCTGAACGCAGGTAACTGTGTCTAACTGGTGCTCAGTATTCACTGAACGCAGGTAACTGTGTCTAACTGGTGCTCAGTGAGGGCTGAACGCAGGTAACTGTGTCTAACTGGTGCTCAGTGAGGGCTGAACGCAGGTAACTGTGTCTAACTGGTGCTCAGTGTGGGCTGAACGCAGGTAACTGTGTCTAACTGGTGCTCAGTGTGGGCTGAACGCAGGTAACTGTGTCTAACTGGTGCTCAGTATTCAATGAACGCAGGTAACTGTGTCTAACTGGTGCTCAGTATTCACTGAACGGGGATAACTGTGTCTAACTGGTGCTCAGTATTCAATGAACGCAGGTAACTGTGTCTAACTGGTGCTCAGTATTCACTGAACGGGGATAACTGTGTCTAACTGGTGCTCAGTATTCAATGAACGCAGGTAACTGTGTCTAACTGGTGCTCAGTATTCACTGAACGCAGGTAACTGTGTCTAACTGGTGCTCAGTATTCACTGAACGCAGTAACTGTGTCTAACTGGTGCTCAGTATTCACTGAACGCAGGTAACTGTGTCTAACTGGTGCTCAGTATTCACTGAACGCAGGTAACTGTGTCTAACTGGTGCTCAGTATTCACTGAACGCAGTAACTGTGTCTAACTGGTGCTCAGTATTCAATGAACGCAGGTAACTGTGTCTAACTGGTGCTCAGTATTCACTGAACGGGGATAACTGTGTCTAACTGGTGCTCAGTGAGGGCTGAACGCAGGTAACTGTGTCTAACTGGTGCTCAGTGTGGGCTGAACGCAGGTAACTGTGTCTAACTGGTGCTCAGTGAGGGCTGAACGCAGGTAACTGTGTCTAACTGGTACTCAGTATTCACTGAACGCAGGTAACTGTGTCTAACTGGTGCTCAGTACTTAACTGAACACAGGTAACTGTGTCTAACTGGTGCTCAGTGTAGGCTGAACGCAGGTAACTGTGTCTAACTGGTGCTCAGTATTCACTGAACGCAGGTAACTGTGTCTAACTGGTGCTCAGTATTCACTGAACGCAGGTAACTGTGTCTAACTGGTGCTCAGTATTCACTGAACGCAGTAACTGTGTCTAACTGGTGCTCAGTATTCACTGAACGCAGTAACTGTGTCTAACTGGTGCTCAGTATTCACTGAACGCAGGTAACTGTGTCTAACTGGTGCTCAGTATTCACTGAACGCAGGTAACTGTGTCTAACTGGAGCTCAGTGCGGGCTGAACGCAGGTAACTGTGTCTAACTGGTGCTCAGTATTCACTGAACGCAGGTAACTGTGTCTAACTGGTGCTCAGTGTGGGCTGAACGCAGGTAACTGTGTCTAACTGGTGCTCAGTGTGGGCTGAACGCAGGTAACTGTGTCTAACTGGTACTCAGTATTCACTGAACGCAGGTAACTGTGTCTAACTGGTACTCAGTATTCACTGAACGCAGGTAACTGTGTCTAACTGGTACTCAGTATTCACTGAACGCAGGTAACTGTGTCTAACTGGTGCTCAGTGTAGGCTGAACGCAGGTAACTGTGTCTAACTGGTGCTCAGTGTGGGCTGAACGCAGGTAACTGTGTCTAACTGGTGCTCAGTGAGGGCTGAACGCAGGGAACTGTGTGTAACTGGTGCTCAGTATTCACTGAACGCAGGTAACTGTGTCTAACTGGTGCTCAGTGAGGGCTGAACGCAGGGAACTGTGTGTAACTGGTGCTCAGTATTCACTGAACGCAGTAACTGTGTCTAACTGGTGCTCAGTATTCACTGAACGCAGGTAACTGTGTCTAACTGGTGCTCAGTATTCACTGAACGCAGGTAACTGTGTCTAACTGGTGCTCAGTATTCACTGAACACAGGTAACTGTGTCTAACTGGTGCTCAGTGAGGGCTGAATGCAGGTAACTGTGTCTAACTGGTACTCAGTATTCACTGAACGCAGGTAACTGTGTCTAACTGGTGCTCAGTGTAGGCTGAACGCAGGTAACTGTGTCTAACTGGTGCTCAGTGTGGGCTGAACGCAGGTAACTGTGTCTAACTGGTGCTCAGTGAGGGCTGAACGCAGGGAACTGTGTGTAACTGGTGCTCAGTATTCACTGAACGCAGTAACTGTGTCTAACTGGTGCTCAGTATTCACTGAACGCAGGTAACTGTGTCTAACTGGTGCTCAGTGTGGGCTGAACGCAGGTAACTGTGTCTAACTGGTGCTCAGTGAGGGCTGAACGCAGGTAACTGTGTCTAACTGGTGCTCAGTATTCACTGAACGCAGGTAACTGTGTCTAACTGGTGCTCAGTGTGGGCTGAACGCAGGTAACTGTGTCTAACCGGTGCTCAGTGTGGGCTGAACGCAGGTAACTGTGTCTAACTGGTGCTCAGTGAGGGCTGAACGCAGGTAACTGTGTCTAACTGGTGCTCAGTATTCACTGAACGCAGTAACTGTGTCTAACTGGTGCTCAGTATTCACTGAACGCAGGTAACTGTGTCTAACTGGTGCTCAGTATTCACTGAACGGGGATAACTGTGTCTAACTGGTGCTCAGTGCGGGCTGAACGCAGGTAACTGTGTCTAACTGGCGCTCAGTGTGGGCTGAACGCAGGTAACTGTGTGTAACTGGTGCTCAGTATTCACTGAACGCAGGTAACTGTGTCTAACTGGTGCTCAGTGTGGGCTGAACGGAGCTAACTGTGTCTAACTGGTGCTCAGTGAGGGCTGAACGCAGGTAACTGTGTCTAACTGGTGCTCAGTATTTACTGAACGCAGGTAACTGTGTCTAACTGGTGCTCAGTATTCACTGAACGCAGGTAACTGTCTAACTGGTGCTCAGTATTCACTGAACGCAGGTAACTGTCTAACTGGTGCTCAGTATTCACTGAACGCAGGTAACTGTGTCTAACTGGTGCTCAGTATTCACTGAACGCAGGTAACTGTGTCTAACTGGTGCTCAGTATTCACTGAACGCAGGTAACTGTGTCTAACTGGTGCTCAGTGTGGGCTGAACGCAGGTAACTGTGTCTAACTGGTGCTCAGTACTTAACTGAACACAGGTAACTGTGTCTAACTGGTGCTCAGTGTAGGCTGAACGCAGGTAACTGTGTCTAACTGGTGCTCAGTGAGGGCTGAACGCAGGGAACTGTGTGTAACTGGTGCTCAGTATTCACTGAACACAGGTAACTGTGTCTAACTGGTGCTCAGTATTCACTAAATGCAGGTAACTGTGTCTAACTGGTGCTCAGTATTCACTGAACGCAGTAACTGTGTCTAACTGGTGCTCAGTATTCACTGAACGCAGGTAACTGTGTCTAACTGGTGCTCAGTATTCACTGAACGGGGATAACTGTGTCTAACTGGTGCTCAGTGAGGGCTGAACGCAGGTAACTGTGTCTAACTGGTGCTCAGTCTGAACGCAGGTAACTGTGTCTAACTGGAGCTCAGTGCGGGCTGAACGCAGGTAACTGTGTCTAACTGGTGCTCAGTATTCACTGAACGCAGGTAACTGTGTCTAACTGGTGCTCAGTATTCACTGAACACAGGGAACTGTGTGTAACTGGTGCTCAGTATTCACTGAATGCAGGTAACTGTGTCTAACTTGTGCTCAGTATTCATTGAATGCAGGTAACTGTGTCTAACTGGTGCTCAGTATTCACTGAACGCAGGTAACTGTGTCTAACTGGTGCTCCGTATTCACTGAATGCAGTTAACTGTGTCTAACTGGTGCTCAGTGCGGGCTGAACGCAGGTAACTGTGTAACTGGTGCTCAGTGTGGGCTGAACGCAGGTAACTGTGTCTAATTGGTGCTCAGTATTCACTGAACGCAGGTAACTGTGTCTAATTGGTGCTCAGTATTCACTGAACAGAGGTATCTGTGTGTAACTGGTGCTCAGTATTCACTGAACGCAGGTAACTGTGTCTAACTGGTGCTCAGTATTCACTGAATGCAGTTAACTGTGTCTAACTGGTGCTCAGTGCGGGCTGAACGCAGGTAACTGTGTAACTGGTGCTCAGTGTGGGCTGAACGCAGGTAACTGTGTCTAATTGGTGCTCAGTATTCACTGAACGCAGGTAACTGTGTCTAATTGGTGCTCAGTATTCACTGAACAGAGGTATCTGTGTGTAACTGGTGCTCAGTGCGGGCTGAACGCAGGTAACTGTGTCTAACTGGTGCTCAGTATTCACTGAACGCAGGTAACTGTGTCTAACTGGTGCTCAGTGCGGGCTGAACGCAGGTAACTGTGTCTAACTGGTGCTCAGTGTGGGCTGAACGCAGGTAACTGTGTCTAACTGGTGCTCAGTATTCACTGAACGCTGGTAACTGTCTAACTGGTGCTCAGTATTCACTGAACGCAGGGAACTGTGTCTAACTGGTGCTCAGTATTCACTGAACACAGGTAACTGTGTCTAACTGGTGCTCAGTATTCACTGAACGCAGGTAACTGTGTCTAACTGGTGCTCAGTATTCACTGAACGCAGTAACTGTGTCTAACTGGTGCTCAGTATTCACTGAACGCAGGTAACTGTGTCTAACTGGTGCTCAGTATTCACTGAACGGGGATAACTGTGTCTAACTGGTGCTCAGTGCGGGCTGTACGGAGGTAACTGTGTCTAACTGGTGCTCAGTATTCACTGAACGCAGGTAACTGTGTCTAACTGGTGCTCAGTATTCACTGAACGCAGGTAACTGTGTCTAACTGGTGCTCAGTATTCACTGAACGCTGGTAACTGTCTAACTGGTGCACAGTATTCACTGAACACAGGTAACTGTGTGTAACTGGTGCTCAGTATTCACTGAACGCAGGTATCTATGCCTAACTGGTGCTCAGTATTCACTGAACGCAGGTAACTGTCTAACTGGTGCTCAGTATTCACTGAACGCAGGTAACTGTGTCTAACTGGTGCTCAGTATTCACTGAACGCAGGTAACTGTGTCTAACTGGTGCTCAGTGCGGGCTGAACGCAGGTAACTGTGTCTAACAGGTGCTCAGTATTCACTGAACGCAGGTAACTGTGTCTAACTGGGTGGACTGTACTCAGTATTCACTGAACGCAGGTAACTGTGTCTAACTGGTGCTCAGTGTGGGCTGAACGCAGGTAACTGTGTCTAACTGGTGCTCAGTACTTAACTGAACACAGGTAACTGTGTCTAACTGGTGCTCAGTGTGGGCTGAACGCAGGTAACTGTGTCTAACTGGTGCTCAGTGTAGGCTGAACGCAGGTAACTGTGTCTAACTGGTGCTCAGTGTGGGCTGAACGCAGGTAACTGTGTCTAACTGGTGCTCAGTGTGGGCTGAACGCAGGTAACTGTGTCTAACTGGTGCTCAGTGTGGGCTGAACGCAGGTAACTGTGTCTAACTGGTGCTCAGTATTCACTGAACGCAGGTAACTGTGTCTAACTGGTGCTCAGTGAGGGCTGAACGCAGGTAACTGTGTCTAACTGGTGCTCAGTGCGGGCTGAATGCAGGTAACTGTGACTAACTGGTGCTCAGTATTCATTGAATGCAGGTAACTGTGTCTAACTGGTGCTCAGTATTCACTGAACACAGGTAACTGTGTCTAACTGGTGCTCAGTGAGGGCTGAACGCAGGTAACTGTGTCTAACTGGTGCTCAGTGTGGTCTGAACGCAGGTAACTGTGTCTAACTGGTGCTCAGTGTAGGCTGAACGCAGGTAACTGTGTCTAACTGGTGCTCAGTGTAGGCTGAACGCAGGTAACTGTGTCTAACTGGTGCTCAGTGTGGGCTGAACGCAGGTAACTGTGTCTAACTGGTGCTCAGTATTCACTGAACGCAGGTAACTGTGTGTAACTGGTGCTCAGTATTCACTGAACGCAGGTAACTGTGTCTAACTGGTGCTCAGTGCGGGCTGAACGCAGGTAACTGTGTCTAACTGGTGCTCAGTGTGGGCTGAACGCAGGTAACTGTGTCTAACTGGTGCTCAGTATTCACTGAACGCAGGTAACTGTGTGTAACTGGTGCTCAGTATTCACTGAACGCAGGTAACTGTGTCTAACTGGTGCTCAGTGCGGGCTGAACGCAGGTAACTGTGTCTAACTGGTGCTCAGTGTAGGCTGAACGCAGGTAACTGTGTCTAACTGGTGCTCAGTGCGGGCTGAACGCAGGTAACTGTGTCTAACTGGTGCTCAGTATTCACTGAACACAGGTAACTGTGTGTAACTGGTGCTCAGTGCGGGCTGAACGCAGGTAACTGTGTAACTGGTGCTCAGTGTGGGCTGAACGCAGGTAACTGTGTCTAATTGGTGCTCAGTATTCACTGAACAGAGGTATCTGTGTGTAACTGGTACTCAGTGCGGGCTGAACGCAGGTAACTGTGTCTAACTGGCGCTCAGTGTGGGCTGAACGCAGGTAACTGTGTCTAACTGGTGCTCAGTGCGGGCTGAACGCAGGTAACTGTGTCTAACTGGTGCTCAGTATTCACTGAACGCCGGTAACTGTGTCTAACTGGTGCTCAGTATTCACTGAACGCAGGGAACTGTGTCTAACTGGTGCTCAGTATTCACTGAACGGGGATAACTGTGTCTAACTGGTGATCAGTGTGGACTGAACGCAGGTAACTGTGTCTAACTGGTGCTCAGTATTCACTGAACGCAGTAACTGTGTCTAACTGGTGCTCAGTATTCACTGAACGCAGGTAACTGTGTCTAACTGGTGCTCAGTATTCACTGAACGCAGGTAACTGTGTGTAACTGGTGCTCAGTAATCACTGAACGCAGGTAACTGTGTGTAACTGGTGCTCAGTAATCACTGAACGCAGGTAACTGTGTCTAACTGGTGCTCAGTATTCACTGAACGCAGGTAACTGTGTGTAACTGGTGCTCAGTATTCACTGAACGCAGGTAACTGTGTCTAACTGGTGCTCAGTATTCACTGAACGCAGGTAACTGTGTCTAACTGGTGCTCAGTGTGGGCTGAACACAGGTAACTGTGTGTAACTGGTGCTCAGTGCGGGCTGAACGCAGGTAACTGTGTCTAACTGGTGCTCAGTATTCACTGAACGCAGGTAACTGTGTCTAACTGGTGCTCAGTGTGGGCTGAACGCAGGTAACTGTGTCTAACTGGTGCTCAGTGTGGGCTGAACGCAGGTAACTGTGTCTAACTGGTGCTCAGTGTGGGCTGAACGCAGGTAACTGTGTCTAACTGGTGCTCAGTGTGGGCTGAACGCAGGTAACTGTGTCTAACTGGTGCTCAGTATTCACTGAACACAGGTAACTGTGTCTAACTGGTGCTCAGTGCGGGCTGAACGCAGGTAACTGTGTCTAACTGGTGCTCAGTGTGGGCTGAACGCAGGTAACTGTGTCTAACTGGTGCTCAGTATTCACTGAACGCAGGTAACTGTGTCTAACTGGTGCTCAGTGTGGGCTGAACGCAGGTAACTGTGTCTGACTGGGTGGACTGTGCTCAGTATAGACTCGTCGTGCTGAAGGGACTGTATCTGTGATGTATTGCTCTCGGAATAGCCGAGGCTTATGTGGCCGTGACGATGCTGCAATAGGTTTTTGATTGCAGTGGCGTGGAAACTTAACGACTAGCCATGTCAGCTGGAATACTCTGTTCCCCTGCCACCTCCGTCCATAAGCCGTCTGGACGTTCTCCACCGCTTTCCGCTAACACTCCAAACTCGTACGAGTTAGCTGTAACGAGTAGTGGGCATGCTTCGTTGGTGCCTGAAGCACAGCAACTCCGCGGGTTCCCGGCGGAAACAAGGCACTTTACTGCACGTTTTGACAGGCAAGTGCGAAATAAAGCGAATCTTGATATGCACTTGTCCACACGACAATAAACCCAACACTGGCTTCGGAAAGCAGCCTCGGAAGTGGGAATTGCACCCCCCAGTGACTCTGTGACATCCAGTCTCTGTTGTTCCAGCCAATCTGCACACAGCTCGCTCCCAGCAACACAACCACCACACACGGGAGAGATCTGCACCCCAAAGGCACAGGTCTGAGGCGAGACGTTAGGGGGGACCCGAGGCTACCAGAGGGCAGCCGCAGTGCAGAACACGCTGTCTCGGAGTGTGGCAAAAGCAAAGACTCTCACAACACTTAATACCCTGGACAAGCCAAAATACACAAGGGCACGAGGTGCTGCTAAATGGCATTAGTTAGGCCATGAGATCATCAGATATAGGAGCAGAAATAGGATGTGGCCCATCGAGCCTGCACCGCCGTTCAATCGTGGCCGACTTGTCTCAACTGCATTCTGTGGTTTCCCCCTCCTACCCCCCCCCCCCCAAGCAACCCAGGACCCATAAATATCTGCCTTTTGCACACCCAGTGAATTGGCCTCCACATCCCTCAGGGGCAGCAAGTCGCAGCCTCTGTCTGAAGGAATTCTTCACCTCGGTTCCAAAGTGACGGCCCTTTATTCCAGGCTGCACCCTCAGTTCCTCGACTCCCTCGCCACATCCACTCGACACGATTCGTTTCATTTGGGTTAGATGGTTCGGTGACAGGCAGTACCCTCACATCAGCCATTACTGTTTGGTTGGGTGTAACATCCTGTCACAGCGTACAGACGTGCCCAGGACAGAGGAGTGGGCAGGAAAGGTCATCTCAGACACTACCCACACAGCAAACTGCCTTCTCCCCAGCTCCCTGACGACTTCTTAAAAGTTTTTTGCCCTAGGCAGTTACTGTGGTCAACCATTCCAATTAGCCTCCTCCACCCCCTCTAATACCCCTGTCATAGAACTGCATTTTTAAACACTTTAAACCACTTTGTTTTAAAAGTAAGGCTGTTACATTGTAAATACAAGCTGGCTTTTATTCAACACCCACATAATGCAGGGGGAACTCATCATCTATTTCTGCACATTTTATTCCATATCTGTACTTTATTTCCATATAATTCTTCATAGCTAAGTGAATGTTTCTTGTTGCACGTTGCACCAACACGTTACAGAAAATTCCTGATGTGAGTAAATGTTGGGATTTATCATGAAAGTATGTCTTTGTCACCATTTACTATCTTGACATTTATTTGTAAAGTAGCACATGGTGATGTGACATGCGATCCTTGATAACAAATACTTTGGTGAATAAAGTTGATCCTTCATGGTGAGCAGGGACTAGATGGACTGAAGGGTCTGAACCGAAGCTGTACGATCAATATTAAAGAACGATAATGACTCAAGACCGGGTCCCAATACAATCCACTTACACCAAAGGGCACACGGCATCCGAGGGGAGCACGTCAGCCAACCAAGAAATCATAATTACCATGCTGACTCAGACAGACTAACCCACCACAGATTGAAACGCCTGCGGTTTTACAATTGAAAACCTGTGCCAACACAAGCAACTGAAAGTTTTAAAAATGACGCAGCTGTTAAAAGTGAATGTTCTGGCATGTACGAAGGCAACTCCTGAGTGTAGAAAGCTCAGAATTGTTTAGAACCGCCTGCAGAGTCGGGTCCGAGTCTCTCCGGAGACTTGTTTAGAACCGCCTGCAGATTCGGGTCCGAGTCTCTCCGGAGACTTGTTTAGAACCGCCTGCAGAGTCGGGTCAGAGTCTCTCTGGAGACTTGTTTAGAACCGGCTGCAGGAGGAGTGTGACCACACGATTCGGGTCCGAGTCTCTCCGGAGACTTGTTTAGAACCGCCTGCAGAGTCGGGTCAGAGTCTCTCTGGAGACTTGTTTAGAACCGGCTGCAGGAGGAGTGTGACCACACGATTCAAGTCCGAGTCTCTCCAGAGACTTGTTTAGAACCGCCTGCAGGAGGAGTGTGACCACACGATTCGGGTCCGAGTCTCTCCGGAGACTTGTTTAGAACCACCTGCAGAGTCGGGTCAGAGTCTCTCTGGAGACTGGTTTAGAACCGGCTGCAGGAGGAGTGTGACCACACTATTCGGGTCCGAGTCTCTCCGGAGACTTGTTTAGAACCGCCTGCAGAGTCGGTCCGAGTCTCTCCGGAGACTTGTTTAGAACCGCCTGCAGAGTCGGGTCCGAGTCTCTCCGGAGACTTGTTTAGAACCGCCTGCAGAGTCGGTCCGAGTCTCTCCGGAGACTTGTTTAGAACCGCCTGCAGAGTCGGTCCGAGTCTCTCCGGAGACTTGTTTAGAACCGCCTGCAGAGTCGGTCCGAGTCTCTCTGGAGACTTGTTTAGAACCGCCTGCAGGGTCGGGTCAGAGTCTCTCCGGAGACTTGTTTAGAACCGCCTGCAGAGTTGGACCGAGTCTCTACGGAGACTTGTTTAGAACCGCCTGCAGAGTTGGTCCGAGTCTCTCCGGAGACTTGTTTAGAACCGCCTGCAGAGTCGGTCCGAGTCTCTCCGGAGACTTGTTTAGAACCGCCTGCAGAGTCGGGTCCGAGTCTCTCCGGAGACTTGTTTAGAACCGCCTGCAGAGTCGGGTCCGAGTCTCTCCGGAGACTTGTTTAGAACCGCCTGCGGAGTCGGGTCCGAGTCTCTCCGGAGACTTGTTTAGAACCGCCTGCAGAGTCGGGTCAGAGTCTCTCCGGAGACTTGTTTAGAACCGCCTGCAGAGTCGGGTCCGAGTCTCTCTGGAGACTTGTTTAGAACCGCCTGCAGAGTCGGGACCGAGTCTCTCCGGAGAGATTGCCTCTTGGCGAGTCCTCAAGCGGCTGTAGACAATAATTTGGGACTCACCTACCTGAGACGTTTGGGTAGATTCCCTTAATGGTCAATACCTGCACGTGGCTCTGTTTAACAGTCAAAGGGTTCTTTCTTTACCAAAGTACGTATGCAGAATACAACTCTGAGATTTACCTTCTCCAGATAGCCACAAAATACTGAAAACCATACGTGTAGTTGAAAGAAACATCAAACCCCCCCCGTCATCTAGTTGTAACCCCACATAAAAGAAAAAGGAACAAAACTCAGAACCCCCAACCCCTCCCTCGCACAAAATCTAACCGATCGCCCAGAAGGAGAAACAGAAAGAACATCGAACCCCAAACCCCAGCAACCAAAACAAAACAAATTGAACCTTAAGAGGCCAGTATGAACTGTCGTCCAACCCATAAATCTCAGCATTTCCATTGCACCTTCCAAGAGCTTCGCAAGCCAGTGGCCCCTCTGTGGGCAGCCCCTCAGAGAACTGCTCGCTCTCCTCCGCATTTGCCTTGGTGTCTCAATCTTGCTCAATGGTTTAATCGCTGAGAAGCGTCGTCAATCACGCCCCCCTCAACTCGACTCTCAGCTTCTCCTCGCGGTGGTTCGTGCGCGCGTCTCTGTCCTGGAGTTTCCTCGAGGACAGCAGCGCGTGAGCCCGCTTGATCGAACTGCAGACGGCAAGTCCCAGGCTCCAACGCTTCAGAAACAAAATTAAGATAAAGAGAATAAGTAGAAAACGTAGAAGAGCTGAAATGATTGACCGTCTGGAAGATGTCGCCCGAGGAATCATCCGCGGGCACCATCTTGACTGGAAGTGTCTGACTCTCGTGGGGAGACTGATGCACGTGCAGCCTCCATGTGGCCCGTGACAGATCGGGGTCAGCGTCCAGTGGGACAACTGGGGACCCTCCCCTGCCGCTGTGATGTACCATGTTCCACCAGCTCCGCCACTGACGCTCTTTGACTGGAACCTTCCTGCCACCAGGTCAGGAGCTGAGATCTCACAAGCCTCTCCACCGCGACAAGGTGGCGCGTGGGCCAAAGCACCACACTTCAGCCTCCTGCAAACTCAGATTCAGACGCAGACAATGGTGCCCTTCGTGTCCCTGCCAGACAGGACATCCTCGGAGGCCGTGTGCTGAGTGATGCAAGTTGCAATGGTGCTGACTGAGAGGGTTTATTTAGGCAGCAGATGGAGGTGCCATCTTGTATCAGCCCAGCCTCAATCCGAAGCAGGCTTATTATCACCGACTGTTGTGAAGTCCCTTGTTCTGTGGCAGCAGTACAAGGCCACGCACTGTGAACTGCCACGATAAATACAGAACAAAAAGAGCAAATTAGTGAGGTACTGTTCTTCGACCCTTCAGAAACTTGATGGCAGCGTGGAAGAACCTGTTCCTACAGCAGAGTGTGCGACTTCCAGCTCCTGTATCTTCACCTTCAGGGTCGGAATGAGAAGTCCTGCATGCCGTTCAGCCACTTTCCCAACAACTGATTTCTCACCTTGCCTGGTTCTAGTGGCTAATACGAGGGGCAGGCGAGGGGACATGATTTTATGATTGGAGGTAAGTATTTTTTTTTTAAACACAGAGTTGCCCTGCCGGGGGGAGATGGCAAAAGCAGATACATTAGGAACATTTACAAGGCACCTGGATAACAAGAAAATGTCTGGTTGCATGGGAGGGAAGGGTTAAATTCATCTTGGAGTGGGTTAAAGGCTTTGGACATTTTTGGCCAAAGTGCCGGTGCATTCTGTTCTGTCTTCTAATGAAAGATGATTTTAGTCTCTCTCCATAGACACTGCCTCACCTAAGGCCTTCCCGGCATTTTTGAACCTCACTTCAATCTACTGCTGCATCTTGAACATGCTCAGAGACGGTCTGCCAGCATCCAACAACCTGAACGTGCTCAGAGACGGTCTGCCAGCATCCAACAACTTGAACATGCTCAGAGACGGTCTGCCAGCATCCAACAACTTGAACGTGCTCAGAGACGGTCTGCCAGCATCCAACAACTTGAACATGCTCAGAGACGGTCTGCCAGCATCCAACAACCTGAACGTGCTCAGAGACGGTCTGCCAGCATCCAACAACCTGAACGTGCTCAGAGACGGTCTGCCAGCATCCAACAACCTGAACGTGCTCAGAGACGGTCTGCCAGCATCCAACAACTTGAACGTGCTCAGAGACGGTCTGCCAGCACCCCTTGGAGCTGACAACAACCTGAACATGCTGGAACTCCGGAAGCTGCAGACAGTGGCAGGGTCAGCTGAAAACATTAGGGGCACATCCCTCCCCTCCATCTACAGGGGGCACAGGGTGAGGAACTCAGCCAAGGTAACACTCAAGGCAGCACCCCTCCACCTACACCTCCCGCCGCCTCAGGTAAGTAACCAATATAATCAAGGATTGCTGCCCATCCCGATCAATCCGTCTGCTCCTCTCTCCGGGCAGGTTTCAGAGAACGTATCACCAGGCTCAAGGGCAGCTTCTACAACTGGTTCTCAACGTGGGCTCCAGGGGGCCATGCCAGATTTCATAGGGTCAAGAGAACAAGATACTGGTGGGACCACAGGAGTTTCTAAACAGGCCATGATGAATTTACTGCTTTAATTAAAAATGACTGAAATATACAAATCTAACAGATGAATATATGTAATTTAATTGGAATCCTGAATAAAATAAATGGGAGAATATGCTAGATCATGTGAGAGGCACAAATCACCATTCACGATCTGCAGCAAGACCACACAGGAGTACGCAGCAGGTTACTGCACTGGGATCATCGGGCAGACACAGCTAAGCTGCAGAGAGGCGAGAACACATTGCAACCTCCCCTAAAGCCCTGATACTTGTACTTTGAAAAGAAGCCAACATTGCTTTCTTTTGACAGCACTGTAGCATTTCTAAGCATGAACTGCTGCTGATAAGACTGATACGTTTTACTTGTCAGATACATTTGAAAAACTGAAAAGCCAAACAGTTACAAGGAAACAACTGCAATCTCACAGTCAAAAAGGCTATTACCTCTTTCTCTGGAAAACTCTAACTTTTAAGCAGCGATATTGGATGTCACAAGTCCCTGCAATTTCCTGCACTGGCCTCTCTTAAAATCAAATTGCAAGATGATGATCTGATTGTGTACCTTGATCATCTGAAACAACTGCACACTGGTACGGAATTCCGGTTCAGAGACCTGCTGGAGATGCCTATTCCAGGTTAGGTGGTGAAGGTGAATTACGCCGACAGCCCGTTGCAAGAACGTCTTATTGAGTTGCAGAGTGATACACCAGCGCAGGCAAAATTCACACACAGCCAGCAAAGTTTTTGGATAACTTGTGATATTCAAAATAGGTTTCCACCAGCTCTGGGAGAAAGCAATGTTGTTTTTAATTTGATTTCCTACCTGTTATCTGCCTGAATGTGGTTTTAGTTAAAGCTCTTCACCTGCTACCAAAAGTTTGGAACAGCTTGATGTGAGAATCTTCAACGATCTTTAACCAAGTTGCAACCACTCACTAGTTTTCATCAATCGCAAGAATCTTCCTAAATACCCTGTAACAATATTAAGCACATTTTAATTGTTGGTTGGAAGATTATATTATAAAGTACCCTATTCAGAGTGTTGAAAATTTTATTTTTCATACATATATTATATTTAACATATAATACCTATAACCTGTTAAAACAAATACTGAGTTATACTAGAATAATTAGTACAGTTGACAAAGAAAAACTTCAGCATCTAGCAGAGACTATGGAGGGTGGCGGCCACGGAGAAATGAAAATCACAAGTGGACCACAAGCAGAAAAAGGGTGAAAATTGCTGATCACCTGCATGGACTTGTTTGATAGCAATTACCTGCCAATGCAGACAAACTGCTTCAGGCACTGTTTGAAAAATTATAATCATCACAACATCTCACTTTCAGCTTCCAAAAGCATTTCTTTCAAAATTCAATCTGTTGCCATCATATTCACCAATAAAGCTGTTGTCCCATGACTGAATGAGATTCCTTCTACTTCAAAGCAAATCAAGATGAATATTTAACTATATACTGCCAATGCCATAAATCCATAGGTACACCTTCCTGGTACCAAGTAGGATTTCCTGGACTTTGCCTGGATTCTTCATGGCATGCATTCAACAAAGTACTAGAAACTTTCCAAATAGACCTGGTTCATGTTCACGTGAGAACGTCACACAGCTGCTGTAGATTGTTTGTCCAGCATCTCCCGTCCCACCACATCCCAAATGCGCTGTATTGGACTGAGATCTGGTGACTGTGGGGGCCACTGGAGTACACTGAACTCAGCTGGAGAGGATGTGTGCTTTGTGACACTGTGCGTTATCCTGCTCGAAGTAGGGTGGGTCAGTTTCCTGCCACATTCTGAAGACGCACGGGCTAGCAGATTAATTGGGTGCGAACAGGCTCATTCGGCCTGTAACCCTGCTGGGCCAAACGACCTTCTCATGGTCCTACCCTCATTGACCACTTTATTAGGTACACCTGTACACCAGCTTGTTAATGCAAATATCTAATCAACCAATCATGTGGCAGCAACTCAATGCATAAAAGCATGCAGACGTGGTCGAGGTTCAGTTGTTGTTCGGAGCACACATCAGAATTGGGAAGAAATGTGATCAGAGTGACTTTGACCGTGGAATGATCGTTGGTGCCAGATGGGGTGGTTTGAGTATCTCAAAAACTCCTGATCCACTGGGATTTTCACACACAACATAAGACATAGGAGCAGAATTAGGCCATTCAGCCCATCAAGACTGGTCTGCCAAACCATCATGGCTGATCCCAGATCCCACTCAACTCCATACACCTGCCTTCTCACCATATCCTCTGATGCCCTGACCATGTGGAAAACAGTCTCCTGAGTTTACAGTGAATGGAGCAAAAGAAAATCCAGTCAGTGGCGGTTCTGTGGGATGAAGATGCCTTGTGAATGAGAGAGTTCAGAGGAGAATGGCCAGACTGATAAAGCAGACAGGAAGGTGTCAGTAACTCAGATGACCACGGGCTACAACAGTTGTCTGCCGAAGAACATCAATGAATAAACAACACACCGAGTTTCAGTCCTGTCAGCTAAGAATGATAAACCGGACACAACACACCAGGCCACACCGGGTTCCAGTCCTATCAGCTCAGAACAATAAACCGGACACAACACACCAGGCCACACCAGGTTCCAGTCCTATCAGCTCAGAACAATAAACCGGACACAACACACCAGGCCACACCGGGTTCCAGTCCTATCAGCTCAGAACAATAAACCGGACACAACACACCAGGCCACACCGGGTTCGCTCAGAACAGGAAACAGGACACAACACACCAGGCCACACCGGGTTCCAGTCCTGTCAGCTCAGAACAGGAAACCGGACACAACACACCAGGCCACACCGGGTTCCAGTCCTGTCAGCTCAGAACAGGAAACCGGACACAACACACCAGGCCACACCGGGTTCCAGTCCTGTCAGCTCAGAACAGGAAACCGGACACAACACACCAGGCCACACCGGGTTCCAGTCCTGTCAGCTCAGAACAATAAACTGGACACAACACACCAGGCCACACCGGGTTCCAGTCCTGTCAGCTCAGAACAATAAACTGGACACAACACACCAGGCCACACCGGGTTCCAGTCCTGTCAGCTCAGAACAGGAAACCAGACACAACACACCAGGCCACACCGGGTTCCAGTCCTGTCAGCTCAGCACAGGAAACCGGACACAACACACCAGGCCACACCGGGTTCCAGTCCTGTCAGCTCAGCACAGGAAACTGGACACAACACACCAGGCCACACCGGGTTCCAGTCCTGTCAGCTCAGCACAGGAAACCGGACACAACACACCAGGCCACACCGGGTTCCAGTCCTGTCAGCTCAGCACAGGAAACTGGACACAACACACCAGGCCACACCGGGTTCCAGTCCTGTCAGCTCAGCACAGGAAACTGGACACAACACACCAGGCCACACCGGGTTCCGGTCCTGTCAGCTCAGAACAGGGAACCGGACACAACACACCAGGCCACACCGGGTTCCACTCCTGTCAGCTCAGCACAGGAAACTGGACACAACACACCAGGCCACACCGGGTTCCAGTCCTGTCAGCTCAGAACAGGAAACTGGACACAACACACCAGGCCACACCGGGTACCAGTCCTGTCAGCTCAGAACAGGAAAATGGACACAACACACCAGGCCACACCGGGTTCCAGTCCTGTCAGCTCAGAACAATAAACTGGACACAACACACCAGGCGACACCGGGTTCCAGTCCTGTCAGCTCAGAACAGGAAACCGGACACAACACACCAGGACACACCGGGTTCCAGTCCTGTCAGCTCAGAACAGGGAACTGGACACAACACACCAGGCCACACCGGGTTCCAGTCCTGTCAGCTCAGAACAGGAAACTGGACACAACACACCAGGCCACACCGTGTTCCAGTCCTGTCAGCTCAGAACAATAAACTGGACACAACACACCAGGACACACCGGGTTCCAGTCCTGTCAGCTCAGAACAGGGAACTGGACACAACACACCAGGCCACACCGGGTTCCAGTCCTGTCAGCTCAGAACAGGAAACTGGACACAACACACCAGGCCACACCGGGTTCCAGTCCTGTCAGCTCAGAACAATAAACTGGACACAACACACCAGGACACACCGGGTTCCAGTCCTGTCAGGTCAGAACAGGGAACTGGACACAACACACCAGGCCACACCGGGTTCCAGTCCTGTCAGCACAGAACAGGAAACCGGACACAACACACCAGGCCACACCGGGTTCCAGTCCTGTCAGCTCAGAACCGGAAACCGGACACAACACACCAGGCCACACCGGGTTCCAGTCCTGTCAGCTCAGAACAGGGAACCGGACACAACACACCAGGCCACACCGGGTTCCAGTCCTGTCAGCTCAGAACAATAAACTGGACACAACACACCAGGCCACACCGGGTTCCAGTCCTGTCAGCTCAGAACAGGGAACTGGACATAACACACCAGGCCACACCGGGTTCCAGTCCTGTCAGCTCAGAACAGGAAACCGGACACAACACACCAGGCGACACCGGGTTCCACTCCTGTCAGCTCAGAACAGGAAACTGGACACAACACACCAGGCCACACCGGGTTCCAGTCCTGTCAGCTCAGAACAATAAACTGGACACAACACACCAGGCCACACCGGGTTCCAGTCCTGTCAGCTCAGAACAGGAAACCGGACACAACACACCAGGCCACACCGGGTTCCAGTCCTGTCAGCTCAGAACAATAAACCAGACACAACACACCAGGCCACACCGGGTTCCAGTCCTGTCAGCTCAGCACAGGAAACTGGACACAACACACCAGGCCACACCGGGTTCCAGTCCTGTCAGCACAGAACAGGAAACCGGACACAACACACCAGGCCACACCGGGTTCCAGTCCTGTCAGCTCAGAACCGGAAACCGGACACAACACACCAGGCCACACCGGGTTCCAGTCCTGTCAGCTCAGAACAGGGAACCGGACACAACACACCAGGCCACACCGGGTTCCAGTCCTGTCAGCTCAGAACAATACACTGGACACAACACACCAGGCCACACCGGGTTCCAGTCCTGTCAGCTCAGAACAGGGAACTGGACATAACACACCAGGCCACACCGGGTTCCAGTCCTGTCAGCTCAGAACAGGAAACCGGACACAACACACCAGGCCACACCGGGTTCCAGTCCTGTCAGCTCAGAACAGGAAACCGGACACAACACACCAGGCCACACCGGGTTCCAGTCCTGTCAGCTCAGAACAGGAAACCGGACACAACACACCAGGCCACACCGGGTTCCAGTCCTGTCAGCTCAGAACAGGAAACCGGACACAACACACCAGGCCACACCGGGTTCCAGTCCTGTCAGCTCAGAACAGGAAACTGGACACAACACACCAGGCCACACCGGGTTCCAGTCCTGTCAGCTCAGAACAGGAAACCGGACACAACACACCAGGCCACACCGGGTTCCAGTCCTGTCAGCTCAGCACAGGAAACTGGACACAACACACCAGGCCACACCGGGTTCCAGTCCTATCAGCTCAGAACAATAAACCGGACACAACACACCAGGCCACACCGGGTTCCAGTCCTATCAGCTCAGAACAATAAACCGGACACAACACACCAGGCCACACCGGGTTCGCTCAGAACAGGAAACCGGACACAACACACCAGGCCACACCGGGTTCCAGTCCTGTCAGCTCAGAACAGGAAACTGGACACAACACACCAGGCCACACCGGGTACCAGTCCTGTCAGCTCAGAACAGGGAACTGGACACAACACACCAGGCCACACCGGGTTCCAGTCCTGTCAGCTCAGAACAGGAAAATGGACACAACACACCAGGCCACACCGGGTTCCAGTCCTGTCAGCTCAGAACAATAAACCGGACACAACACACCAGGCCACACCGGGTTCCAGTCCTGTCAGCTCAGCACAGGAAACTGGACACAACACACCAGGCCACACCGGGTTCCAGTCCTGTCAGCACAGAACAGGAAACCGGACACAACACACCAGGCCACACCGGGTTCCAGTCCTGTCAGCTCAGAACAATAAACTGGACACAACACACCAGGCCACACCGGGTTCCAGTCCTGTCAGCTCAGAACAATAAACCGGACACAACACACCAGGCCACACCGGGTTCCAGTCCTGTCAGCTCAGAACAGGAAACTGGACACAACACACCAGGCCACACCGGGTTCCAGTCCTGTCAGCTCAGCACAGGAAACTGGACACAACACACCAGGCCACACCGGGTTCCAGTCCTGTCAGCTCAGAACAATAAACCGGACACAACACACCAGGCCACACCGGGTTCCAGTCCTGTCAGCTCAGAACAATAAACTGGACACAACACACCAGGCCTCACCGGGTTCCAGTCCTGTCAGCTCAGAACAATAAACCGGACACAACACACCAGGCCACACCGGGTTCCAGTCCTGTCAGCTCAGAACAATAAACTGGACACAACACACCAGGCCACACCGGGTTCCAGTCCTGTCAGCTCAGAACAGGAAACTGGACACAACACACCAGGCCACACCGGGTTCCAGTCCTGTCAGCTCAGAACAGGAAACCGGACACAACACACCAGGCCACACCGGGTTCCAGTCCTGTCAGCTCAGAACAGGAAACCGGACACAACACACCAGGCCACACCGGGTTCCAGTCCTGTCAGCTCAGAACAGGAAACCGGACACAACACACCAGGCCACACCGGGTTCCGGTCCTGTCAGCTCAGAACAGGAAACCGGACACAACACACCAGGCCACACCGGGTTCCAGTCCTGTCAGCTCAGAACAGGAAACCGGACACAACACACCAGGCCACACCGGGTTCCAGTCCTGTCAGCTCAGAACAGGAAACTGGACACAACACACCAGGCCACACCGGGTTCCGATCCTGTCAGCTCAGAACAGGAAACTGGACAGAACACACCAGGCCACACCGGGTTCCAGTCCTGTCAGCTCAGAACAATAAACCGGACACAACACACCAGGCCACACCGGGTTCCAGTCCTGTCAGCTCAGAACAGGAAACTGGACACAACACACCAGCCCACACCGGGTTCCAGTCCTGTCAGCTCAGAACAGGAAACTGGACACAACACACCAGGCCACACCGGGTTCCAGTCCTGTCAGCTCAGAACAGGAAACTGGACACAACACACCAGCCCACACCGGGTTCCAGTCCTGTCAGCTCAGAATAGGAAACTGGACACAACACACCAGGCCACACCGGGTTCCAGTCCTGTCAGCTCAGAACAGGAAACTGGACACAACGCACCAGGCCACACCGGGTTCCAGTCCTGTCAGCTCAGAACAATAAACTGGACACAACACACCAGGCCACACCGGGTTCCAGTCCTGTCAGCTCAGAACAGGGAACTGGACACAACACACCAGGCCACACCGGGTTCCAGTCCTGTCAGCTCAGAACAGGAAACTGGACACAACACACCAGGCCACACCGGGTTCCAGTCCTGTCAGCTCAGAACAGGAAACTGGACACAACACACCAGGCCACACCGGGTTCCAGTCCTGTCAGCTCAGAACAATAAACCGGACACAACACACCAGGACACACCGGGTTCCAGTCCTGTCAGCTCAGAACAGGGAACTGGACACAACACACCAGGCCACACCGGGTTCCAGTCCTGTCAGCTCAGAACAGGGAACCAGACACAACACACCAGGCCACACCGGGTTCCAGTCCTGTCAGCTCAGAACAGGAAACTGGACACAACACACCAGGCCACACCGGGTTCCAGTCCTGTCAGCTCAGAACAGGAAACTGGACACAACACACCAGGCCACACCGGGTTCCAGTCCTGTCAGCTCAGAACAATAAACCGGACACAACACACCAGGACACACCGGGTTCCAGTCCTGTCAGCTCAGAACAGGGAACTGGACACAACACACCAGGCCACACCGGGTTCCAGTCCTGTCAGCTCAGAACAGGGAACCAGACACAACACACCAGGCCACACCGGGTTCCAGTCCTGTCAGCTCAGAACAGGAAACCGGACACAACACACCAGGCCACACCGGGTTCCAGTCCTGTCAGCTCAGAACAGGAAACTGGACACAACACACCAGGCCACACCGGGTTCCGATCCTGTCAGCTCAGAATAGGAAACTGGACACAACACACCAGGCCACACCGGGTTCCAGTCCTGTCAGCTCAGAACAGGGAACTGGACACATCACACCAGGCCACACCGGGTTCCAGTCCTGTCAGCTCAGAACAATAAATTGGACACAACACACCAGGCCACACCGGGTTCCAGTCCTGTCAGCTCAGAACAGGAAACTGGACACAACACACCAGGCCACACCGGATTCCAGTCCTGTCAGCTCAGAACAATAAACTGGACACAACACACCAGGCCACTCCGGGTTCCTGTCCTGTCAGCTCAGAACAATAAACTGGCACAACACACCAGGCCACACCGGGTTCCAGTCCTGTCAGCTCAGAACAAGAAACTGGACACAACACACCAGGCCACACCTGGTTCCAGTCCTGTCAGCTCAGAACAATAAACTGGACACAACACACCAGGCCACACCGGGTTCCAGTCCTGTCAGCTCAGAATAGGAAACTGGACACAACACACCAGGCCACACCGGGTTCCAGTCCTGTCAGCTCAGAACAGGAAACCGGACACAACACACCAGGCCACACCGGGTTCCAGTCCTGTCAGCTCAGAACAGGGAACTGGACACAACACACCAGGCCACACCGGGTTCCAGTCCTGTCAGCTCAGAACAGGAAACCGGACACAACACACAAGGCCACACCGGGTTCCAGTCCTGTCAGCTCAGAACAATAAACCGGACACAACACACCAGGCCACACCGGGTTCCAGTCCTGTCAGCTCAGAACAGGAAACCGGACACAACACACCAGGCCACACCGGGTTCCAGTCCTGTCAGCTCAGAACAGGAAACTGGACACAACACACCAGGCCACTCCGGGTTCCTGTCCTGTCAGCTCAGAACAATAAACTGGACACAACACACCAGGCCACACCGGGTTCCAGTCCTGTCAGCTCAGAACAGGAAACCGGACACAACACACCAGGCCACACCGGGTTCCAGTCCTGTCAGCTCAGAACAGGGAACTGGACACAACACACCAGGCCACACCGGGTTCCAGTCCTGTCAGCTCAGAACAGGAAACTGGACACAACACACCAGGCCACACCGGGTTCCAGTCCTGTCAGCTCAGAACAATAAACTGGACACAACACACCAGGCCACACCGGGTTCCAGTCCTGTCAGCTCAGAACAATAAACTGGACACAACACACCAGGCCACACCGGGTTCCAGTCCTGTCAGCTCAGAACAGGAAACCGGACACAACACACCAGGCCACACCGGGTTCCAGTCCTGTCAGCACAGAACAGGAAACCGGACACAACACACCAGGCCACACCGGGTTCCAGTCCTGTCAGCTCAGAACAGGAAACTGGACACAACACACCAGGCCACACCGGGTTCCAGTCCTGTCAGTTCAGAACAATAAACCGGACACAACACACCAGGCCACACCGGGTTCCAGTCCTGTCAGCTCAGAACAGGAAACTGGACACAACACACCAGCCCACACCGGGTTCCAGTCCTGTCAGCTCAGAACAGGGAACTGGACACAACACACCAGCCCACACCGGGTTCCAGTCCTGTCAGCTCAGAACAGGAAACTGGACACAACACACCAGGCCACACCGGGTTCCAGTCCTGTCAGCTCAGAACAGGAAACTGGACACAACACACCAGGCCACACCGGGTTCCAGTCCTGTCAGCTCAGAACAATAAACCAGACACAACACACCAGGCCACACCGGGTTCCAGTCCTGTCAGCTCAGAACAATAAACCGGACACAACACACCAGGCCACACCGGGTTCCGATCCTGTCAGCTCAGATCAGGAAACTGGACACAACACACCAGGCCACACCGGGTTCCAGTCCTGTCAGCTCAGAACAGGAAACCGGACACAACACACCAGGCCACACCGGGTTCCAGTCCTGTCAGCTCAGAACAGGAAACTGGACACAACACACCAGGCCACACCGGGTTCCAGTCCTGTCAGCTCAGAACAGGGAACCGGACACAACACACCAGGCCACACCGGGTTCCAGTCCTGTCAGCTCAGAATAGGAAACTGGACACAACACACCAGCCCACACCGGGTTCCAGTCCTGTCAGCTCAGAACAGGAAACCGGACACAACACACCAGGCCACACCGGGTTCCAGTCCTGTCAGCTCAGAACAGGGAACTGGACACAACACACCAGGCCACACCGGGTTCCAGTCCTGTCAGCTCAGAATAGGAAACTGGACACAACAGACCAAGCCACACCGGGTTCCAGTCCTGTCAGCTCAGAATAGGAAACTGGACACAACACACCAGGCCACACCGGGTTCCAGTCCTGTCAGCTCAGAACAGGAAACTGGACACAACACACCAGGCCACACCGTGTTCCAGTCCTGTCAGCTCAGAACAATAAACTGGACACAACACACCAGGACACACCGGGTTCCAGTCCTGTCAGCTCAGAACAGGGAACTGGACACAACACACCAGGCCACACCGGGTTCCAGTCCTGTCAGCTCAGAACAGGAAACTGGACACAACACACCAGGCCACACCGGGTTCCAGTCCTGTCAGCTCAGAACAATAAACTGGACACAACACACCAGGCCACACCGGGTTCCAGTCCTGTCAGCTCAGAACAGGAAACTGGACACAACACACCAGGCCACACCGGGTTCCAGTCCTGTCAGCTCAGAACAGGAAACCGGACACAACACACCAGGCCACACCGGGTTCCAGTCCTGTCAGCTCAGAACAGGAAACCGGACACAACACACCAGGCCACACCGGGTTCCAGTCCTGTCAGCTCAGAACAGGAAACCGGACACAACACACCAGGCCACACCGGGTTCCGGTCCTGTCAGCTCAGAACAGGAAACCGGACACAACACACCAGGCCACACCGGGTTCCAGTCCTGTCAGCTCAGAACAGGAAACTGGACACAACACACCAGGCCACACCGGGTTCCGATCCTGTCAGCTCAGAACAGGAAACTGGACACAACACACCAGGCCACACCGGGTTCCAGTCCTGTCAGCTCAGAACAATAAACCGGACACAACACACCAGGCCACACCGGGTTCCAGTCCTGTCAGCTCAGAACAGGAAACTGGACACAACACACCAGGCCACACCGGGTTCCAGTCCTGTCAGCTCAGCACAGGAAACTGGACACAACACACCAGGCCACACCGGGTTCCAGTCCTGTCAGCTCAGAACAATAAACCGGACACAACACACCAGGCCACACCGGGTTCCAGTCCTGTCAGCTCAGAACAATAAACTGGACACAACACACCAGGCCTCACCGGGTTCCAGTCCTGTCAGCTCAGAACAATAAACCGGACACAACACACCAGGCCACACCGGGTTCCAGTCCTGTCAGCTCAGAACAATAAACTGGACACAACACACCAGGCCACACCGGGTTCCAGTCCTGTCAGCTCAGAACAGGAAACTGGACACAACACACCAGGCCACACCGGGTTCCAGTCCTGTCAGCTCAGAACAGGAAACCGGACACAACACACCAGGCCACACCGGGTTCCAGTCCTGTCAGCTCAGAACAGGAAACCGGACACAACACACCAGGCCACACCGGGTTCCAGTCCTGTCAGCTCAGAACAGGAAACCGGACACAACACACCAGGCCACACCGGGTTCCGGTCCTGTCAGCTCAGAACAGGAAACCGGACACAACACACCAGGCCACACCGGGTTCCAGTCCTGTCAGCTCAGAACAGGAAACCGGACACAACACACCAGGCCACACCGGGTTCCAGTCCTGTCAGCTCAGAACAGGAAACTGGACACAACACACCAGGCCACACCGGGTTCCGATCCTGTCAGCTCAGAACAGGAAACTGGACACAACACACCAGGCCACACCGGGTTCCAGTCCTGTCAGCTCAGAACAATAAACCGGACACAACACACCAGGCCACACCGGGTTCCAGTCCTGTCAGCTCAGAACAGGAAACTGGACACAACACACCAGCCCACACCGGGTTCCAGTCCTGTCAGCTCAGAACAGGAAACTGGACACAACACACCAGGCCACACCGGGTTCCAGTCCTGTCAGCTCAGAACAGGAAACTGGACACAACACACCAGCCCACACCGGGTTCCAGTCCTGTCAGCTCAGAATAGGAAACTGGACACAACACACCAGGCCACACCGGGTTCCAGTCCTGTCAGCTCAGAACAGGAAACTGGACACAACGCACCAGGCCACACCGGGTTCCAGTCCTGTCAGCTCAGAACAATAAACTGGACACAACACACCAGGCCACACCGGGTTCCAGTCCTGTCAGCTCAGAACAGGGAACTGGACACAACACACCAGGCCACACCGGGTTCCAGTCCTGTCAGCTCAGAACAGGAAACTGGACACAACACACCAGGCCACACCGGGTTCCAGTCCTGTCAGCTCAGAACAGGAAACTGGACACAACACACCAGGCCACACCGGGTTCCAGTCCTGTCAGCTCAGAACAATAAACCGGACACAACACACCAGGACACACCGGGTTCCAGTCCTGTCAGCTCAGAACAGGGAACTGGACACAACACACCAGGCCACACCGGGTTCCAGTCCTGTCAGCTCAGAACAGGGAACCAGACACAACACACCAGGCCACACCGGGTTCCAGTCCTGTCAGCTCAGAACAGGAAACTGGACACAACACACCATGCCACACCGGGTTCCAGTCCTGTCAGCTCAGAACAGGAAACTGGACACAACACACCAGGCCACACCGGGTTCCAGTCCTGTCAGCTCAGAACAATAAACCGGACACAACACACCAGGACACACCGGGTTCCAGTCCTGTCAGCTCAGAACAGGGAACTGGACACAACACACCAGGCCACACCGGGTTCCAGTCCTGTCAGCTCAGAAGAGGGAACCAGACACAACACACCAGGCCACACCGGGTTCCAGTCCTGTCAGCTCAGAACAGGAAACTGGACACAACACACCAGGCCACACCGGGTTCCGATCCTGTCAGCTCAGAATAGGAAACTGGACACAACACACCAGGCCACACCGGGTTCCAGTCCTGTCAGCTCAGAACAGGAAACCGGACACAACACACCAGGCCACACCGGGTTCCAGTCCTGTCAGCTCAGAACAGGGAACTGGACACAACACACCAGGCCACACCGGGTTCCAGTCCTGTCAGCTCAGAACAGGGAACTGGACACAACACACCAGGCCACACCGGGTTCCAGTCCTGTCAGCTCAGAACAGGAAACTGGACACAACACACCAGGCCACACCGGGTTCCAGTCCTGTCAGCTCAGAACAATAAACTGGACACAACACACCAGGCCACACCGGGTTCCAGTCCTGTCAGCTCAGAACAATAAACTGGACACAACACACCAGGCCACACCGGGTTCCAGTCCTGTCAGCTCAGAACAATAAATTGGACACAACACACCAGGCCACACCGGGTTCCAGTCCTGTCAGCTCAGAACAGGAAACTGGACACAACACACCAGGCCACACCGGATTCCAGTCCTGTCAGCTCAGAACAATAAACTGGACACAACACACCAGGCCACTCCGGGTTCCTGTCCTGTCAGCTCAGAACAATAAACTGGACACAACACACCAGGCCACACCGGGTTCCAGTCCTGTCAGCTCAGAACAAGAAACTGGACACAACACACCAGGCCACACCTGGTTCCAGTCCTGTCAGCTCAGAACAATAAACTGGACACAACACACCAGGCCACACCGGGTTCCAGTCCTGTCAGCTCAGAATAGGAAACTGGACACAACACACCAGGCCACACCGGGTTCCAGTCCTGTCAGCTCAGAACAGGAAACCGGACACAACACACCAGGCCACACCGGGTTCCAGTCCTGTCAGCTCAGAACAGGGAACTGGACACAACACACCAGGCCACACCGGGTTCCAGTCCTGTCAGCTCAGAACAGGGAACTGGACACAACACACCAGGCCACACCGGGTTCCAGTCCTGTCAGCTCAGAACAGGAAACTGGACACAACACACCAGGCCACACCGGGTTCCAGTCCTGTCAGCTCAGAACAATAAACTGGACACAACACACCAGGCCACACCGGGTTCCAGTCCTGTCAGCTCAGAACAATAAACTGGACACAACACACCAGGCCACACCGGGTTCCAGTCCTGTCAGCTCAGAACAATAAATTGGACACAACACACCAGGCCACACCGGGTTCCAGTCCTGTCAGCTCAGAACAGGAAACTGGACACAACACACCAGGCCACACCGGATTCCAGTCCTGTCAGCTCAGAACAATAAACTGGACACAACACACCAGGCCACTCCGGGTTCCTGTCCTGTCAGCTCAGAACAATAAACTGGACACAACACACCAGGCCACACCGGGTTCCAGTCCTGTCAGCTCAGAACAAGAAACTGGACACAACACACCAGGCCACACCTGGTTCCAGTCCTGTCAGCTCAGAACAATAAACTGGACACAACACACCAGGCCACACCGGGTTCCAGTCCTGTCAGCTCAGAATAGGAAACTGGACACAACACACCAGGCCACACCGGGTTCCAGTCCTGTCAGCTCAGAACAGGAAACCGGACACAACACACCAGGCCACACCGGGTTCCAGTCCTGTCAGCTCAGAACAGGGAACTGGACACAACACACCAGGCCACACCGGGTTCCAGTCCTGTCAGCTCAGAACAGGGAACTGGACACAACACACCAGGCCACACCGGGTTCCAGTCCTGTCAGCTCAGAACAGGAAACCGGACACAACACACCAGGCCACACCGGGTTCCAGTCCTGTCAGCTCAGAACAATAAACCGGACACAACACACCAGGCCACACCGGGTTCCAGTCCTGTCAGCTCAGAACAGGAAACCGGACACAACACACCAGGCCACACCGGGTTCCAGTCCTGTCAGCTCAGAACAGGAAACTGGACACAACACACCAGGCCACTCCGGGTTCCTGTCCTGTCAGCTCAGAACAATAAACTGGACACAACACACCAGGCCACACCGGGTTCCAGTCCTGTCAGCTCAGAACAGGAAACCGGACACAACACACCAGGCCACACCGGGTTCCAGTCCTGTCAGCTCAGAACAGGGAACTGGACACAACACACCAGGCCACACCGGGTTCCAGTCCTGTCAGCTCAGAACAGGAAACTGGACACAACACACCAGGCCACACCGGGTTCCAGTCCTGTCAGCTCAGAACAATAAACTGGACACAACACACCAGGCCACACCGGGTTCCAGTCCTGTCAGCTCAGAACAATAAACTGGACACAACACACCAGGCCACACCGGGTTCCAGTCCTGTCAGCTCAGAACAGGAAACCGGACACAACACACCAGGCCACACCGGGTTCCAGTCCTGTCAGCACAGAACAGGAAACCGGACACAACACACCAGGCCACACCGGGTTCCAGTCCTGTCAGCTCAGAACAGGAAACTGGACACAACACACCAGGCCACACCGGGTTCCAGTCCTGTCAGTTCAGAACAATAAACCGGACACAACACACCAGGCCACACCGGGTTCCAGTCCTGTCAGCTCAGAACAGGAAACTGGACACAACACACCAGCCCACACCGGGTTCCAGTCCTGTCAGCTCAGAACAGGGAACTGGACACAACACACCAGCCCACACCGGGTTCCAGTCCTGTCAGCTCAGAACAGGAAACTGGACACAACACACCAGGCCACACCGGGTTCCAGTCCTGTCAGCTCAGAACAGGAAACTGGACACAACACACCAGGCCACACCGGGTTCCAGTCCTGTCAGCTCAGAACAATAAACCAGACACAACACACCAGGCCACACCGGGTTCCAGTCCTGTCAGCTCAGAACAATAAACCGGACACAACACACCAGGCCACACCGGGTTCCGATCCTGTCAGCTCAGATCAGGAAACTGGACACAACACACCAGGCCACACCGGGTTCCAGTCCTGTCAGCTCAGAACAGGAAACCGGACACAACACACCAGGCCACACCGGGTTCCAGTCCTGTCAGCTCAGAACAGGAAACTGGACACAACACACCAGGCCACACCGGGTTCCAGTCCTGTCAGCTCAGAACAGGGAACCGGACACAACACACCAGGCCACACCGGGTTCCAGTCCTGTCAGCTCAGAATAGGAAACTGGACACAACACACCAGCCCACACCGGGTTCCAGTCCTGTCAGCTCAGAACAGGAAACCGGACACAACACACCAGGCCACACCGGGTTCCAGTCCTGTCAGCTCAGAACAGGGAACTGGACACAACACACCAGGCCACACCGGGTTCCAGTCCTGTCAGCTCAGAATAGGAAACTGGACACAACAGACCAAGCCACACCGGGTTCCAGTCCTGTCAGCTCAGAATAGGAAACTGGACACAACACACCAGGCCACACCGGGTTCCAGTCCTGTCAGCTCAGAACAGGAAACTGGACACAACACACCAGGCCACACCGTGTTCCAGTCCTGTCAGCTCAGAACAATAAACTGGACACAACACACCAGGACACACCGGGTTCCAGTCCTGTCAGCTCAGAACAGGGAACTGGACACAACACACCAGGCCACACCGGGTTCCAGTCCTGTCAGCTCAGAACAGGAAACTGGACACAACACACCAGGCCACACCGGGTTCCAGTCCTGTCAGCTCAGAACAATAAACTGGACACAACACACCAGGCCACACCGGGTTCCAGTCCTGTCAGCTCAGAACAGGAAACTGGACACAACACACCAGGCCACACCGGGTTCCAGTCCTGTCAGCTCAGAACAGGAAACCGGACACAACACACCAGGCCACACCGGGTTCCAGTCCTGTCAGCTCAGAACAGGAAACCGGACACAACACACCAGGCCACACCGGGTTCCAGTCCTGTCAGCTCAGAACAGGAAACCGGACACAACACACCAGGCCACACCGGGTTCCGGTCCTGTCAGCTCAGAACAGGAAACCGGACACAACACACCAGGCCACACCGGGTTCCAGTCCTGTCAGCTCAGAACAGGAAACTGGACACAACACACCAGGCCACACCGGGTTCCGATCCTGTCAGCTCAGAACAGGAAACTGGACACAACACACCAGGCCACACCGGGTTCCAGTCCTGTCAGCTCAGAACAATAAACCGGACACAACACACCAGGCCACACCGGGTTCCAGTCCTGTCAGCTCAGAACAGGAAACTGGACACAACACACCAGCCCACACCGGGTTCCAGTCCTGTCAGCTCAGAACAGGAAACCGGACACAACACACCAGGCCACACCGGGTTCCAGTCCTGTCAGCTCAGAACAGGGAACTGGACACAACACACCAGGCCACACCGGGTTCCAGTCCTGTCAGCTCAGAACAGGGAACTGGACACAACACACCAGGCCACACCGGGTTCCAGTCCTGTCAGCTCAGAACAGGAAACCGGACACAACACACCAGGCCACACCGGGTTCCAGTCCTGTCAGCTCAGAACAATAAACCGGACACAACACACCAGGCCACACCGGGTTCCAGTCCTGTCAGCTCAGAACAGGAAACCGGACACAACACACCAGGCCACACCGGGTTCCAGTCCTGTCAGCTCAGAACAGGAAACTGGACACAACACACCAGGCCACTCCGGGTTCCTGTCCTGTCAGCTCAGAACAATAAACTGGACACAACACACCAGGCCACACCGGGTTCCAGTCCTGTCAGCTCAGAACAGGAAACCGGACACAACACACCAGGCCACACCGGGTTCCAGTCCTGTCAGCTCAGAACAGGGAACTGGACACAACACACCAGGCCACACCGGGTTCCAGTCCTGTCAGCTCAGAACAGGAAACTGGACACAACACACCAGGCCACACCGGGTTCCAGTCCTGTCAGCTCAGAACAATAAACTGGACACAACACACCAGGCCACACCGGGTTCCAGTCCTGTCAGCTCAGAACAATAAACTGGACACAACACACCAGGCCACACCGGGTTCCAGTCCTGTCAGCTCAGAACAGGAAACCGGACACAACACACCAGGCCACACCGGGTTCCAGTCCTGTCAGCACAGAACAGGAAACCGGACACAACACACCAGGCCACACCGGGTTCCAGTCCTGTCAGCTCAGAACAGGAAACTGGACACAACACACCAGGCCACACCGGGTTCCAGTCCTGTCAGTTCAGAACAATAAACCGGACACAACACACCAGGCCACACCGGGTTCCAGTCCTGTCAGCTCAGAACAGGAAACTGGACACAACACACCAGCCCACACCGGGTTCCAGTCCTGTCAGCTCAGAACAGGGAACTGGACACAACACACCAGCCCACACCGGGTTCCAGTCCTGTCAGCTCAGAACAGGAAACTGGACACAACACACCAGGCCACACCGGGTTCCAGTCCTGTCAGCTCAGAACAGGAAACTGGACACAACACACCAGGCCACACCGGGTTCCAGTCCTGTCAGCTCAGAACAATAAACCAGACACAACACACCAGGCCACACCGGGTTCCAGTCCTGTCAGCTCAGAACAATAAACCGGACACAACACACCAGGCCACACCGGGTTCCGATCCTGTCAGCTCAGATCAGGAAACTGGACACAACACACCAGGCCACACCGGGTTCCAGTCCTGTCAGCTCAGAACAGGAAACCGGACACAACACACCAGGCCACACCGGGTTCCAGTCCTGTCAGCTCAGAACAGGAAACTGGACACAACACACCAGGCCACACCGGGTTCCAGTCCTGTCAGCTCAGAACAGGGAACCGGACACAACACACCAGGCCACACCGGGTTCCAGTCCTGTCAGCTCAGAATAGGAAACTGGACACAACACACCAGCCCACACCGGGTTCCAGTCCTGTCAGCTCAGAACAGGAAACCGGACACAACACACCAGGCCACACCGGGTTCCAGTCCTGTCAGCTCAGAACAGGGAACTGGACACAACACACCAGGCCACACCGGGTTCCAGTCCTGTCAGCTCAGAATAGGAAACTGGACACAACAGACCAAGCCACACCGGGTTCCAGTCCTGTCAGCTCAGAATAGGAAACTGGACACAACACACCAGGCCACACCGGGTTCCAGTCCTGTCAGCTCAGAACAGGAAACTGGACACAACACACCAGGCCACACCGTGTTCCAGTCCTGTCAGCTCAGAACAATAAACTGGACACAACACACCAGGACACACCGGGTTCCAGTCCTGTCAGCTCAGAACAGGGAACTGGACACAACACACCAGGCCACACCGGGTTCCAGTCCTGTCAGCTCAGAACAGGAAACTGGACACAACACACCAGGCCACACCGGGTTCCAGTCCTGTCAGCTCAGAACAATAAACTGGACACAACACACCAGGCCACACCGGGTTCCAGTCCTGTCAGCTCAGAACAGGAAACTGGACACAACACACCAGGCCACACCGGGTTCCAGTCCTGTCAGCTCAGAACAGGAAACCGGACACAACACACCAGGCCACACCGGGTTCCAGTCCTGTCAGCTCAGAACAGGAAACCGGACACAACACACCAGGCCACACCGGGTTCCAGTCCTGTCAGCTCAGAACAGGAAACCGGACACAACACACCAGGCCACACCGGGTTCCGGTCCTGTCAGCTCAGAACAGGAAACCGGACACAACACACCAGGCCACACCGGGTTCCAGTCCTGTCAGCTCAGAACAGGAAACTGGACACAACACACCAGGCCACACCGGGTTCCGATCCTGTCAGCTCAGAACAGGAAACTGGACACAACACACCAGGCCACACCGGGTTCCAGTCCTGTCAGCTCAGAACAATAAACCGGACACAACACACCAGGCCACACCGGGTTCCAGTCCTGTCAGCTCAGAACAGGAAACTGGACACAACACACCAGCCCACACCGGGTTCCAGTCCTGTCAGCTCAGAACAGGAAACTGGACACAACACACCAGGCCACACCGGGTTCCAGTCCTGTCAGCTCAGAACAGGAAACTGGACACAACACACCAGCCCACACCGGGTTCCAGTCCTGTCAGCTCAGAATAGGAAACTGGACACAACACACCAGGCCACACCGGGTTCCAGTCCTGTCAGCTCAGAACAGGAAACTGGACACAACGCACCAGGCCACACCGGGTTCCAGTCCTGTCAGCTCAGAACAATAAACTGGACACAACACACCAGGCCACACCGGGTTCCAGTCCTGTCAGCTCAGAACAGGGAACTGGACACAACACACCAGGCCACACCGGGTTCCAGTCCTGTCAGCTCAGAACAGGAAACTGGACACAACACACCAGGCCACACCGGGTTCCAGTCCGGTCAGCTCAGAACAGGAAACTGGACACAACACACCAGGCCACACCGGGTTCCAGTCCTGTCAGCTCAGAACAATAAACCGGACACAACACACCAGGACACACCGGGTTCCAGTCCTGTCAGCTCAGAACAGGGAACTGGACACAACACACCAGGCCACACCGGGTTCCAGTCCTGTCAGCTCAGAACAGGGAACCAGACACAACACACCAGGCCACACCGGGTTCCAGTCCTGTCAGCTCAGAACAGGAAACTGGACACAACACACCAGGCCACACCGGGTTCCAGTCCTGTCAGCTCAGAACAGGAAACTGGACACAACACACCAGGCCACACCGGGTTCCAGTCCTGTCAGCTCAGAACAATAAACCGGACACAACACACCAGGACACACCGGGTTCCAGTCCTGTCAGCTCAGAACAGGGAACTGGACACAACACACCAGGCCACACCGGGTTCCAGTCCTGTCAGCTCAGAACAGGGAACCAGACACAACACACCAGGCCACACCGGGTTCCAGTCCTGTCAGCTCAGAACAGGAAACTGGACACAACACACCAGGCCACACCGGGTTCCGATCCTGTCAGCTCAGAATAGGAAACTGGACACAACACACCAGGCCACACCGGGTTCCAGTCCTGTCAGCTCAGAACAGGGAACTGGACACAACACACCAGGCCACACCGGGTTCCAGTCCTGTCAGCTCAGAACAATAAATTGGACACAACACACCAGGCCACACCGGGTTCCAGTCCTGTCAGCTCAGAACAGGAAACTGGACACAACACACCAGGCCACACCGGATTCCAGTCCTGTCAGCTCAGAACAATAAACTGGACACAACACACCAGGCCACTCCGGGTTCCTGTCCTGTCAGCTCAGAACAATAAACTGGACACAACACACCAGGCCACACCGGGTTCCAGTCCTGTCAGCTCAGAACAAGAAACTGGACACAACACACCAGGCCACACCTGGTTCCAGTCCTGTCAGCTCAGAACAATAAACTGGACACAACACACCAGGCCACACCGGGTTCCAGTCCTGTCAGCTCAGAATAGGAAACTGGACACAACACACCAGGCCACACCGGGTTCCAGTCCTGTCAGCTCAGAACAGGAAACCGGACACAACACACCAGGCCACACCGGGTTCCAGTCCTGTCAGCTCAGAACAGGGAACTGGACACAACACACCAGGCCACACCGGGTTCCAGTCCTGTCAGCTCAGAACAGGGAACTGGACACAACACACCAGGCCACACCGGGTTCCAGTCCTGTCAGCTCAGAACAGGAAACCGGACACAACACACCAGGCCACACCGGGTTCCAGTCCTGTCAGCTCAGAACAATAAACCGGACACAACACACCAGGCCACACCGGGTTCCAGTCCTGTCAGCTCAGAACAGGAAACCGGACACAACACACCAGGCCACACCGGGTTCCAGTCCTGTCAGCTCAGAACAGGAAACTGGACACAACACACCAGGCCACTCCGGGTTCCTGTCCTGTCAGCTCAGAACAATAAACTGGACACAACACACCAGGCCACACCGGGTTCCAGTCCTGTCAGCTCAGAACAGGAAACCGGACACAACACACCAGGCCACACCGGGTTCCAGTCCTGTCAGCTCAGAACAGGGAACTGGACACAACACACCAGGCCACACCGGGTTCCAGTCCTGTCAGCTCAGAACAGGAAACTGGACACAACACACCAGGCCACACCGGGTTCCAGTCCTGTCAGCTCAGAACAATAAACTGGACACAACACACCAGGCCACACCGGGTTCCAGTCCTGTCAGCTCAGAACAATAAACTGGACACAACACACCAGGCCACACCGGGTTCCAGTCCTGTCAGCTCAGAACAGGAAACCGGACACAACACACCAGGCCACACCGGGTTCCAGTCCTGTCAGCACAGAATAGGAAACCGGACACAACACACCAGGCCACACCGGGTTCCAGTCCTGTCAGCTCAGAACAGGAAACTGGACACAACACACCAGGCCACACCGTGTTCCAGTCCTGTCAGCTCAGAACAATAAACTGGACACAACACACCAGGACACACCGGGTTCCAGTCCTGTCAGCTCAGAACAGGGAACTGGACACAACACACCAGGCCACACCGGGTTCCAGTCCTGTCAGCTCAGAACAGGAAACTGGACACAACACACCAGGCCACACCGGGTTCCAGTCCTGTCAGCTCAGAACAATAAACTGGACACAACACACCAGGCCACACCGGGTTCCAGTCCTGTCAGCTCAGAACAGGAAACTGGACACAACACACCAGGCCACACCGGGTTCCAGTCCTGTCAGCTCAGAACAGGAAACCGGACACAACACACCAGGCCACACCGGGTTCCAGTCCTGTCAGCTCAGAACAGGAAACCGGACACAACACACCAGGCCACACCGGGTTCCAGTCCTGTCAGCTCAGAACAGGAAACCGGACACAACACACCAGGCCACACCGGGTTCCGGTCCTGTCAGCTCAGAACAGGAAACCGGACACAACACACCAGGCCACACCGGGTTCCAGTCCTGTCAGCTCAGAACAGGAAACTGGACACAACACACCAGGCCACACCGGGTTCCGATCCTGTCAGCTCAGAACAGGAAACTGGACACAACACACCAGGCCACACCGGGTTCCAGTCCTGTCAGCTCAGAACAATAAACCGGACACAACACACCAGGCCACACCGGGTTCCAGTCCTGTCAGCTCAGAACAGGAAACTGGACACAACACACCAGCCCACACCGGGTTCCAGTCCTGTCAGCTCAGAACAGGAAACTGGACACAACACACCAGGCCACACCGGGTTCCAGTCCTGTCAGCTCAGAACAGGAAACTGGACACAACACACCAGCCCACACCGGGTTCCAGTCCTGTCAGCTCAGAATAGGAAACTGGACACAACACACCAGGCCACACCGGGTTCCAGTCCTGTCAGCTCAGAACAGGAAACTGGACACAACGCACCAGGCCACACCGGGTTCCAGTCCTGTCAGCTCAGAACAATAAACTGGACACAACACACCAGGCCACACCGGGTTCCAGTCCTGTCAGCTCAGAACAGGGAACTGGACACAACACACCAGGCCACACCGGGTTCCAGTCCTGTCAGCTCAGAACAGGAAACTGGACACAACACACCAGGCCACACCGGGTTCCAGTCCGGTCAGCTCAGAACAGGAAACTGGACACAACACACCAGGCCACACCGGGTTCCAGTCCTGTCAGCTCAGAACAATAAACCGGACACAACACACCAGGACACACCGGGTTCCAGTCCTGTCAGCTCAGAACAGGGAACTGGACACAACACACCAGGCCACACCGGGTTCCAGTCCTGTCAGCTCAGAACAGGGAACCAGACACAACACACCAGGCCACACCGGGTTCCAGTCCTGTCAGCTCAGAACAGGAAACTGGACACAACACACCAGGCCACACCGGGTTCCAGTCCTGTCAGCTCAGAACAGGAAACTGGACACAACACACCAGGCCACACCGGGTTCCAGTCCTGTCAGCTCAGAACAATAAACCGGACACAACACACCAGGACACACCGGGTTCCAGTCCTGTCAGCTCAGAACAGGGAACTGGACACAACACACCAGGCCACACCGGGTTCCAGTCCTGTCAGCTCAGAACAGGGAACCAGACACAACACACCAGGCCACACCGGGTTCCAGTCCTGTCAGCTCAGAACAGGAAACTGGACACAACACACCAGGCCACACCGGGTTCCAGTCCTGTCAGCTCAGAACAGGAAACCGGACACAACACACCAGGCCACACCGGGTTCCAGTCCTGTCAGCTCAGAACAGGAAACTGGACACAACACACCAGGCCACTCCGGGTTCCTGTCCTGTCAGCTCAGAACAATAAACTGGACACAACACACCAGGCCACACCGGGTTCCAGTCCTGTCAGCTCAGAACAGGAAACCGGACACAACACACCAGGCCACACCGGGTTCCAGTCCTGTCAGCTCAGAACAGGGAACTGGACACAACACACCAGGCCACACCGGGTTCCAGTCCTGTCAGCTCAGAACAGGAAACTGGACACAACACACCAGGCCACACCGGGTTCCAGTCCTGTCAGCTCAGAACAATAAACTGGACACAACACACCAGGCCACACCGGGTTCCAGTCCTGTCAGCTCAGAACAATAAACTGGACACAACACACCAGGCCACACCGGGTTCCAGTCCTGTCAGCTCAGAACAGGAAACCGGACACAACACACCAGGCCACACCGGGTTCCAGTCCTGTCAGCACAGAACAGGAAACCGGACACAACACACCAGGCCACACCGGGTTCCAGTCCTGTCAGCTCAGAACAGGAAACTGGACACAACACACCAGGCCACACCGGGTTCCAGTCCTGTCAGCTCAGAACAGGAAACTGGACACAACACACCAGGCCACACCGGGTTCCAGTCCTGTCAGCTCAGAACAATAAACTGGACACAACACACCAGCCCACACCGGGTTCCAGTCCTGTCAGCTCAGAACAGGAAACTGGACACAACACACCAGCCCACACCGGGTTCCAGTCCTGTCAGCTCAGAACAGGGAACTGGACACAACACACCAGCCCACACCGGGTTCCAGTCCTGTCAGCTCAGAACAGGAAACTGGACACAACACACCAGGCCACACCGGGTTCCAGTCCTGTCAGCTCAGAACAGGAAACTGGACACAACACACCAGGCCACACCGGGTTCCAGTCCTGTCAGCTCAGAACAATAAACCAGACACAACACACCAGGCCACACCGGGTTCCAGTCCTGTCAGCTCAGAACAATAAACCGGACACAACACACCAGGCCACACCGGGTTCCGATCCTGTCAGCTCAGATCAGGAAACTGGACACAACACACCAGGCCACACCGGGTTCCAGTCCTGTCAGCTCAGAACAGGAAACCGGACACAACACACCAGGCCACACCGGGTTCCAGTCCTGTCAGCTCAGAACAGGAAACTGGACACAACACACCAGGCCACACCGGGTTCCAGTCCTGTCAGCTCAGAACAGGGAACCGGACACAACACACCAGGCCACACCGGGTTCCAGTCCTGTCAGCTCAGAATAGGAAACTGGACACAACACACCAGCCCACACCGGGTTCCAGTCCTGTCAGCTCAGAACAGGAAACCGGACACAACACACCAGGCCACACCGGGTTCCAGTCCTGTCAGCTCAGAACAGGGAACTGGACACAACACACCAGGCCACACCGGGTTCCAGTCCTGTCAGCTCAGAATAGGAAACTGGACACAACAGACCAAGCCACACCGGGTTCCAGTCCTGTCAGCTCAGAATAGGAAACTGGACACAACACACCAGGCCACACCGGGTTCCAGTCCTGTCAGCTCAGAACAATAAACCAGACACAACACACCAGGCCACACCGGGTTCCTGTCCTGTGAACTGTCTCTCTCAATAAACCAGGGGTTCCCAACCTTCCTAATGCCATGTACCAACACCATTAAGCAAGGGGTCTGTGGACCCCAGGTTGAGAACCCATGAACTAAATTAAAATTCAAACCCCATGGGTTTAAAATAATTGAACAAGAGCAGCCGTTTCAATAACGTGGGTCCAGAAAAAAAACAGGTTAGTGAGAGTATCTCACCTTCTCATTCCCCAGTGGCTCCAATGACCTCCCACATCATGAAGACCCCGGAGAGACTTGTTCTAGGGCAGCTCCGGCCTATGGTTAGGCCACATTTAGACCCCCTCCAGTTCGCCTATCAGCCCCGACTAGGAGTTGAGGATGCCATCGTCTACCTGCTGAACCGTGTCTATGCCCACCTGGACAAGCCGGTGAGCACTGTGAGGGTCATGTTTTTTTACTTCTCCAGTGCGTTCAACACCATCCGCCCTGCTCTGCTGGGTGAGAAGCTGACAGTGATGCAGGTGGATGCTTCCCTGGTGTCATGGATTATTGATTACCTGACTGGCAGACCACAGTACGTGCACTTGCAACACTGTGTGTCAGACAGAGTGGTCAGCAGCACTGGGGCTCCACAGGGGACTGTCCTGTCTCCCTATCTCTTCACCATCTACACCTCGGACTTCAGCTACAAAACAGAGTCTTGCCATCTTCAGAAGATTTCTGATGACTCTGCCATCATATTTGCTGTTGTGTGCTGGGGCATCAGGCTGAGGGTAGCAGACACCAACAGAATCAACAATCTCATTCATAAGGCCAGTGATGTTGTGGGGGTGGAACTAGACTCTTTGACGATGGTGTCTGAAAAGAGGATGCTGTCCAAGTTGCATGCCATCTTGGACAATGTGTCCCATCCACTCCATAATGTACTGGTTAGGCACAGGAGTACATACAGCCAGAGACTCATTCCACCGAGATGTAAAACAGAGCGTCATAGGAAGTCATTCCTACCTGTGGCCATCAAACTTTACAACTCCTCCCTCGGAGTGTCAGACACCCGGAGCCAATAGGCTGGTCTGGGACTTATTTCCACTTGGCAAGGTTAACTCATTATTATTTAATTATTTATGGTTTTATATTGCTATATTTCTACACTATTCTTGGTTGGTGCGGCTGTAACGAAACCCAGTTTCCCTCGGGATCAATGAAGTATGTCTGTCTGTCTGTTCGCCAATGTTCACATCAGGAGTGTGATGGAATGTTCTGCGCTTGCCTGAGTGAGGGCAGCTGCAACAACACACTAGACCAGACCATTTGATAAGCAGCTCCGTTCACCCAGTCTGCACCATGAACCAGACCATTTGATAAGCAGCTCCGTTCACCCAGTCTGCACCATGAACCAGACCATTTGATAAGCAGCTCCGTTCACCCAGTCTGCACCATGAACCAGACCATTTGATAAGCAGCTCCGTTCACCCAGTCTGCACCATGAACCAGACCATTTGATAAGCAGCTCCGTTCACCCAGTCTGCACCATGAACCAGACCATTTGATAAGCAGCTCCGTTCACCCAGTCTGCACCATGAACCAGCATTCATCACGACTTTCCAACCCCATGATCTCTTCCAGCAAGGACACGGACAGTAAAACACAAACAGACCGGTGGCTGCACTCTACCGTCACTGCAGGATTCGTACGTGCATGTCCAGGCCAAACATGGAGCACGAAAGTCTTTGCAGACCAACCCTCCCCCCTCCCCACAACAAGCTGCCTTTTCCAAAACCTCACTGTGAGAAAGCGCAATAGGACTATTAAAACAAAAACTTCAGGCCATCTTTAAAGTTTCTCCCCCCGGCTGTTAATCAGATGAAACATTGCAGTTCACCCCCCACAACACCCATCTCTGCCTTGCACTGCAGTCACTTTAAACCAGTTTATATGTAAGGCAGTCTGTCATTGTAAATATATGCTGAAATGTATTATTTATGCACATTTAACTCACATCCGTATTGTGTACAATTCTTCAGAACTGCTGAATGCTGCGTGTCATCCCCTGACAAAACACAGCACACGTAACTGTAATTGGTGAACAAAGTTGATCCCTGAACAACCAGTCCGTTGCCCCCCAAGCCACACGCCACCTTGACTTGGGAACCATATCGCCACTGGGTGAAAATCCCTGAGCCGCCTCACTAACAACATTGCAGGTCTGCACAGCGCTCCCGGACCACCGCAGCCGGTCGCCACCTTCCCCACTGATGGGTAAGCATGCCAAGCCCCCACCCCTGGAATTTAGAGACGTCCACAATCAACTCCTTCTACCGTCAGATTTCTGAACGGGCAATGAACCCATGAATACTACCTCCAAGGAAAGATCTCGGCCCGAAACATCAACCGCTCCACAGATGCCATCTGACCTGCTGAGTTCCTCCAGCATTTTACCTGTGTTACAGGAAGACTCCCCAGCCTCAAATATTTACTGGCTGCTCCACAGGTGCCTCTGGATCAGCTGAGTACTCGCAACGTTTCCATTTTTTTGTTTTTTCCAAGCTTTAGCCTATCAAAGCCTACTTGGTCTTCTCAACTACAAAGTCAACTTCCCAGCAGGCCGGCCATGCTGGAGGAATTCAGCAGCTCTGGCACCCACGGAAATGAACAGGCAGCTGACATTTCGGGCCGAGACCCTTCTTCAGGACTGAGATGGAAGGGGGAAGATGCCAAAATAAAAAAATAAGGTGGGGGAAGAGGAAGTTGGAAGGTGATAGGTGAAGCCAGGTGGGTTGGAAAGGTCAAGGGCTGGAGAAGGAGGAGTCTGAGAGGAGGGAGTGGAGCATGGGAGAGAGGAAAAGGCTGGAGAAGGAGAAGTCTGAGAGGAGGGAGTGGAGCATGGGAGAGAGGAAAAGGCTGGAGAAGGAGGAATCTGAGAGGAAAAGGCTGGAGAAGGAGGAGTCTGAGAGGAGAGGGGAGTGGAGCATGGGAGAGAGGAAAAGGCTGGAGAAGGAGGAGTCTGAAAGGAGAGGGGAGTGGAGCATGGGAGAGAGGAAAAGGCTGGAGAAGGAGGAGTCTGAGAGGAGGGAGTGGAGCATGGGAGAGAGGAAAAGGCTGGAGAAGGAGGAGTCTGAGAGGAGAGGGGAGTGGAGCATGGGAGAGAGGAAAAGGCTGGAGAAGGAGGAGTCTGAGAGGAGAGGGGAGTGGAGCATGGGAGAGAGGAAAAGGCTGGAGAAGGAAGAATCTGAGAGGAGAGGGGTGGAGCATGGGAGAGAGGAAAAGGCTGGAGAAGGAGGAGTCTGAGAGGAGAGGGGAGTGGAGCATGGGAGAGAGGAAAAGGCTGGAGAAGGAGGAGTCTGAGAGGAGAGGGGAGTGGAGCATGGGAGAGAGGAAAAGGCTGGAGAAGGAAGAATCTGAGAGGAGAGGGGAGTGGAGCATGGGAGAGAGGAAAAGGCTGGAGAAGGAAGAATCTGAGAGGAGAGGGGTGGAGCATGGGAGAGAGGAAAAGGCTGGAGAAGGAGGAAACTGAGAGGAGAGGGGAGTGGACCATGGGAGAGAGGGAAGGAGGAGACCGAGGGGGAAGTAATAGGCAGTGAGAAAGGGTAAAAGGTCAGAGGGGGAGAATTCCTTATAATATGGTTCTTAATAAGCTGGCATTCAAAGTCTGACACAACTGACTTACAATCAAAGAGGCACTGACACATGATGTGAAATCTGCTTTTTTGCAGCAGCAGAGTGAAAAATATAAACATCTATAAATCAGATAAATTGTGGGGGAAAAGAAGAAATGTATCCGAAACCCAGCAAAGTAGATAGTTCAGGAATTTGATCTGAATTCATGGAGTCACAAGAAATTAGTTGCAGACTTCAGGAAGGGAGATGGAGTGGAACGGGTGAGCTATTTCAAATTTCTGGGTGTCAACACGTCTGATCTATTGATTCTGTTATGGTTATTATTCTATTATGGATTTAATATGAATTATATACGGTGACATACTTTGATAGAGTACTTGGTCTTCGAAAAATCTATCCTGGCCCCAACATATTGCTACAATTTCGAAGAATGCACCTTGGCGGCTATGGGAGTTGGAGGAGTCCCCAAAGACTAACAAATCTCTACAGATTTACCGTGGAGAGCACTGTAACTGGTTGCATCGCAGGGACCACGGCACAGGATCGGGAAAAGCTGCAGAGGGTTGCAAACTCAGCCGGCTCCATCGTGCCTCCCCAGCATTAAAACACCTTCAAAAGACAATGCCTCAAAAACCGGCATCCATCACTAAGGGCCCCCATCACCCATGACGAGGGCTGGGAGACGGGTATTGCGGTGAAGAAGGGTCCAGGAGGAGTGGTCGGGGAGGGAAGAGGGCGTGTGCCGGCTGGCCAGCAGCCGTGGACTTGGGAAGGAGAAGGGATGGTGGTTGGAAACAAATCAAGGACGTGGTCGATAGGCTGAATGGCCTCCATGACTCCTTTGTCTGAGGGGGATAGGGAAAGAGGCGCTGGATGGATGCGACCGCAGCTGGATGTGAAGGTGGAGGAGAGGGGGTGAAGTAACCGCGACTGGGGATGGAGAGAAGCAACGGGATCCGGGTGGGAACGGTGGCGATCCATTCCCAGCGCTGTCCACCGGACGGAGGGTCGGGGTAAGGCTACAGTCCCATCATCGCACTCACCTGCGGCCCTGACTCTCCACCGGACAAATGGCGTGAAGCCGGGACGGCGGCGCGGAATTCCGCTGAGGATGAGAAAACTTTCTCAACTGAGCAAACTTTCTGCTGCGGCAGCAACTCTGCGCAGGCGCAGCGGCCACCACCCTCGTCGCAATTGCACACACGCCCTTCCACCGCCAGGTGCTCCACCCAGGTGCGCCTCGGACCTCAGCCACTGCGCATGGGCACCCCGCCGAGCCTTCTGGGCCTTGTAGTCTCCCGGTACAACTGACTTCACATCCCGAAGGCTTTCGCGTCCAAACACGGCAGAATCCACCTCAAGTTTCTCAATTTCTATTTGCTTCTCCTCAGATACTGTCTGGCGTTCTGATTGTTTCCAACATTTCCTCTATTTGGAGATGACCCTCACTATTTTTACAAAACTAAATGCTAACTTGTCCTTATATTGTCACATAATACAAAGTACAGTCAAAAACTTTGTTTTACACACCCTCCTTACAGAGCATCAGAGCACTGAGAGAGAACAATCGAGGATGCCCAGTAAAATGTTGCAGAGAAAGTACAGAGCCGCAGACGATAAGGTGCAAGGCCATAATCATACCAGGGAACCATTTAACAGCAGGGTAGAACTGTCCTTGAGCTTGGTGGCTCGTGCTTTCAGGCTTCTGAATCTTCTGCCCGGTGGGAAAGGGGAGAAAAGCAAATGTCCAGGGTGGGTGGGGTCTTTGCAGAGGCAGCAACAAAAGTAGGCAGAGTCCATGGAGGGGTGACTTACGTCATCCCCACTGACAGCAGCTTGCTAGGGTCATCTGTCCTGGGCCAGTCTTTCCAGTCATCCCCGAGTGTGACCCAGCTTAGTCTCCTAGGTGAAGATCCTTCCGTTGCCAGGGTTGAGGTCTTTGGAGCTTCTGCTGGTGTCACTGCAGCTCTGGGATTTTACCGGATGGGGTTTCGAGCCCCATGCCCAACCCTCCTCCTTTTGCAGCCGAGCTCGAGATCGATGGTGAACAATCATCAAAATGCTATTTTTTAAATTTCCTTTTATTTAGAGATGCAGCATGGTAAAAGACCCTTTTGGCCCAATGAGCCTGTGCCAGGGGACCAATTACCTTACCGACCTGTGCAGTCACAGGGAGAACATACAAACTCTTCACAGACTGTGGCAGGAATTGAACCCACTGGTGTTATGTGAACCACTCTGCTGCCCCAGCTCTCCATGTGGTGGGAGCGGGGAGAAGAGACAATGAGGTGTCTGGGGAAATTTCCTTTCTCCCAGGATGTGTGTCGGTGCCTGAGGGGTGATGGAGGCAGAGAATCTCACAACATTGAGGATGTACGTAGTGGAGCATGTGAATCACAAGGGTAGGGGAGGCTGTGGAACCTATGCTGGAAGATGGGATCAGTAAAGATGGGTCCTGGGCAATTGTGATTAAGGTTTTTCTGCTTGCAATCTTGATGGAAGTGTGGGGACACAGTGACTGGGTACATCACTATCAGCTCCAGTCGTGTGTAGCATTACAGTATCCTGTATCTACATCGCATAAGATCAGACCATGACACGGGAACAGAATTAAGCCATTTGGCCAGAGTCTGCTCCGGCATTCAATCATGGCCAATTCATTTTCCCTCTGAACCCCACAGGACATCAGAGCAGAATTGGGCCATTCAGCCCATCAAGTCCGCTCCATCACTTAATTACCCACTCATTCCTATTTTCCTGCATTCTCCCTGTAACCGTCTTCTGAAGATTTTTTGATGATGTTTATTGAAGGATGACCACTGACAAACACATTGTGGAGAATGTCCCCCCCAAATGAAATACTCATCGTGTTATCTTGGTCTCCCTCCCAAGAGAATGGGTGAGACTTGGTGTCAAATGACCTTGATGTTTTATTGAAAATTCGACGCTTAAAGCAGTCTCTCTGAACTGCAGCGGATCGAGACAACACTGACATCGATTTCTACAGATTGTGTGGACGATATTCTGGCTGGTTGCATCACCGCCTAATACTGAGGCTCCAATCTGATGGACGGCAAGAGGTTGCAGAGGGTCGTATTCTCGGCCTGCCCCATCACGGGCCCAACCCTCCCCCCCCCCCGAGGACATCCTCAAAAGGCAGTGACTCAAGGTGGCCTCCATCAATAAGGACCCTCACCATCCGGGCCATGCCCTCTTTTTGTTATACCATCAGGGAAGGAGGTACAGGAGCCTGAAGACCCACATTCGCTTCTTCCTCTCCAGCACCTGAATGGTCCCTGAACCCACTTTTCTTCTATTTATTTATTTATTGTAACTTAGAGCAGCTTTTTTTATGTTTTGCTCTACACTGCTGCCATTAAACCACACATTTCATGACATATCTCAGATTCAAGTTCAGTTATTTCAAAGTATATTTATTACTAAAGAATGTACACTGTACACAACCTTGAGATTTGCGTCCCTGCAGGCAGCCACAAAGAAACCCAATAGAACCCATTGACCGCCAAACACTCAACGTACAGAAAAAAACCCCAAAATGTGCGAACAGTTAAACAGCAAGTAACACTCAGAGTTCAGGGAAGCGCCACGAAGCCAGTCGAGGCCACCGCCTACGTTCAGTGCAGAGGCAAGTCGAGCACCCACCCTTGGCCCCAAAACCCTGACCTTTGCAATAGGGGCCAAAACAATGGGTCATCCTTGCTCTGGGTCCTGGGCCCTGCTGTTCCTATACGCTCTCAGGCCCGGGACTCTCCCTCTCGATTTGACCCATATCCAACCTGGTTTTATTACATGATTTTGAAACACGTTGTTTACATTAACAACCAACGCAGCCTAACCGTATGACGTGCGTACAAAATAAACATAACAGTAAATTCAGATAAGAAAGGGAAATTATACTGCAGTATACTCAGTGGCAGACAGCCA
>NC_082731.1:7208283-7210783 GCF_030144855.1 Hypanus sabinus | reverse complement strand
GAATGAGAGGTTGACCATAGGAGGAAGGGCATGGATATTGCTTTCTCATTCCAGTAAAAAAAACTTTGATGCACTGTGTGATAATCTGACCTGTATGAACAGTCTACAAGACAAACTCTTCACTGTACCTCAGTCCATGGGACAATAAATTAATTTCAGTTCCAAGTTGAATTCCCAGTTGGATTTATTGGCAAGTGTTTTACAGTGAAGGGCTTCGGATTTATGTATCCCCATAAGTGGACATGTTCCCATGGTAACTGCACTACCACAACCCTACCTGATCTCCTCTCAGTGCGTTCTCTGGAGGAGAGAGACTAGAGCTGCTTATACTTATTCCATTGAGTTATAGCACCTCGAGGTAGGCCATTCTGCCCAGAACATCCATGCTGACTAGCAACTACCAGGAGCCAACCTTTCTCTTGGCCCGTAACCTTCAATGCCTATGCCATTTACTTCTAAAGTGTCACCAATGGCTCTGCTTCCACAGCTCTCACGGGCACCGTGTTTCAGGTCCTCACCAGTCTCCAGGTGGGAAAGCCCCCCCCCCCCCACTTTAATATCCCCAAATTCCCATGAAGTCTTCTAGATATTTAAGCAGAACTTGAGGGGGAACTTCTTCACTCAGAGGGTGGTAGGAGTGTGGAAGTAGCTTCCAGGATTGGTTGCAACAAGTCAGAGAAGTTTTGATATGTACATGGATGGGGGAGGCATGGAGGGCTATGGTCCAGGTAGAATAACAGCTCAGCATAGACTAGATGGGCTGAAGGGCTTGTTTCTGTGCTGTAGTATTCTTTGGCTCTATTCTGCAACTCAGTGGCCAGTTAACCTGCCTACCACATTGGTGTGTGGGAAAAAATGGATCATTTGGGTGAGGGGGGTACAGGGTGAACATGCAAACTCCACACGGACAGCACATGAGCGCAGGATTGGGGCGAGGTTCTGGCACCGTGGTGAATGGTTCCCGCAACCAGGCACGCTACTGTCTGAAGATATTTTCCTCAGGCACCCTCTCTACTTGTTGATGAATTCAGTTATACTTTGGCACTTTGTATAAGCATCTTACACAGAGTCATGGAGCCAGACAACATGGCCCAACTCATCCACTGACCACCTAAGCCTGGACCCTTATACTCCTTGGAAGAGAGGAACTGGGTGCCATAGAGTACAACAGCACAGAAAAAGGCCCTTCTGCCCATCCAGTGCTTGCCAAACCGTTATTCTGTCGAGTCCCATTGCCCTGCACCTGAACCATATCCCTCCATACCTCAACCATCCATGTACCTATCCAAACTGGTCAAACCTGCGTCCACTACTTGCAGTGGCCACTCTCTCCACACCCTCACCACCCCCAGGATGTGTGAAGAAGCTCCCCCTCAGGTTCGTCTTAAATATTTCACCTTCCATCTTAACCCATGACCTCTCATTGCCCAACCTCAGAGGAAAAGGCCTATTTTCACTCACCTATCTACATCCCTCGTAATCTTGTACACCTCCCTCAAATCTGCCCTCATTCTTCTACGCTGCAAGGAATAAAGTCCCAACCGATTCTGCTACCATCAGAGAGATGTAGAGGAGCCTGAAGACGCACATGGACTGTTTTAGGAATAACTTTGTCCCCTCTGCCATCAGATTTCTGAAATGTCCATGACACAATGAACAGTCAGCTTGAAGCTGTCTGGTCATTCTCCACTGACATCTCTCATTAACGAGGTGCTCTCACCCGCAGAATTGCTACTCACTGGATTTCACACCATCCTCTGTGAGCTCTAGAGACTGTTGTGTGTGAAAATCCCAGGAGATCAGCAGTTTACAAAATACTCAAACCACCCCATCTGGCACCAACAATCATTCCACAGTCAAAGTCACTCTGATCACATTCCTTCCCCATTCTGAATTTTGGTCTGAGCAACAACTGAACTCTTGACCACGTCTGCGTGCTTTTATGCATTGAGTTGCTGCCACGTGATTGGCTGATTGGGTATTTGCATTAACAAGCAGGTGTACAGGTGCACCTGATAAACTGGTGTGTATAAATGTATATAATTTCTCAATGTAATTTATAATATTTTACATCTTGCACTGTACTGCTGCCACAAAACAACAAATTCCATGACTAAAGTTAATGACAATAAAACTGATTCCAATATTCCTCTTTTCCCTCTAATGCAGAGCCTCAGGTCTGCATTTCTTCATCTTTTCCCGGATCTGCAAGTCGGGATTAGGAAACCGGGAACGATGGTCATCGTTGAGCACATTGAAGAAACCCGCGTTGTTCGGCTGCCTGACGACGAGGATGAGGACAAAGAGGAGAGGGTTCTGGCGATGCTGGGTATCAGTGGGACCGTCCTCAACCTGTTGGTCATTATATTTGTCTACATTTACACCACCCTGTAGGGTGCAGGGGTGGGCCGCCCCCTTCCCACCTCCACGAAGACCGACACTCCGGTAGGGAACTCTGAGGGGCCCTGACGCCAGGTTGACGGGCAGCCTGGGCCTCGGG